>NW_027397068.1:65637070-65639417 GCF_003265705.2 Callorhinus ursinus | reverse complement strand
TGGATTAAAAAACAAGACCCATCGATATGCTGTCTGCAAGAGACCCATTTTAGACCCAAAGACACCGCCAGATTGAAAGTGAGGGGGTGGAAAACAATTTACCATGCTAATGGACACCAAAAGAAAGCTGGGGTGGCAATCCTTATATCAGACAAACTAGATTTTAAAACAAAGACTGTAATAAGAGATGAGGAAGGACACTATATCCTACTTAAAGGGTCTATCCAACAAGAAGATCTAACAATTGTAAATATCTATGCCCCTAACATGGGAGCAGCCAACTATATAAGGCAATTAATAACAAAAGCAAAGAAACACATTGACAACAATACAATCATAGTGGGGCACTTTAACACCCCCCCTAACTAAAATGGACAGATCATCTAAGCAAAAGATCAACAAGGAAATAAAGACTTTAAATGAAACACTGGACCAAGTGGACTTCACAGACATATTCAGAACATTCCATCCCAAAGCAACAGAATACACATTCTTCTCTAGTGCCCATGGAACATTCTCCAGAACTGATCACATCCTAGGTCACAAAACAGGTCTCAACTGGTACCAAAAGACTGGGATTATTCCCTGCATATTTTCAGACCACAATGCTTTGAAACTAGAACTCAATCACAAGAGGGAAGTCGGAAAGGACTCAAATACATGGAGGCTAAAGAGCATCCTACTAAAGAATGAATGGGTCAACCAAGAAATTAAGGAAGAATTAAAAAAATTCATGGAAACCAATGAAAATGAAAACACAACCGTTCAAAATCTTTGGGATACAGCAAAGGAAGTCCTGAGAGGAAAGTATATAGCAATACAAGCCTTTCTCAAGAAACAAGAAAGGTCTCAAATACACAACCTAACCCTACACCTAAAGGAGCTGGAGAAAGAACAGCAAATAAAGCCTAAACCTAGCAGGAGAAGAGAAATAATAAAGATCAGAGCAGAAATCAATGAAACAGAAACCAAAAGAACAGTAGAACAGATCCACGAAACTAGGAGCTGGTTCTTTGAAAGAATGAACAAGATTGATAAACCCCTGGCCAGACTTATCCAAAAGAAAAGAGAAATGACCCAAATCAACAAAATCATGAATGAAAGAGGAGAGATCACAAGCAACACCAAAGAAATACAAACAATTATAAGAACATATTATGAGCAAATCTATGCCAGCAAATTAGATAACCTGGAAGAAATGGGTGCATTCCTAGAGATGTA
This sequence comes from Callorhinus ursinus, assembly GCF_003265705.2. Classification (NCBI taxonomy): domain Eukaryota; kingdom Metazoa; phylum Chordata; class Mammalia; order Carnivora; family Otariidae; genus Callorhinus; species Callorhinus ursinus. The sequence continues at coordinate 65,638,196 of NW_027397068.1, read as the reverse complement.
TCAACTACCAAAATTGAACCAGGAAGAAAGAGAAAACCTGAACAGACCTATAACCACTAAGGAAATTGAAGCAGTCATCAAAAATCTCCCAACAAACAAAAGCCCAGGGCCAGATGGCTTCCCAGGGGAATTCTATCAGACATTTAAAGAAGAATTAATACCTATTCTCCTGAAACTGTTCCAAAAAATAGAAATGGAAGGAAAACTTCCAAACTCATTTTATGAGGCCACCATTACCTTGATCCCAAAACCAGACAAAGACCCCATCAAAAAGGAGAATTACAGACCAATATCCTTGATGAACATGGATGCAAAAATTCTCACCAAAACACTAGCCAATAGGATCCAACAGTACATTAAAAGGATTCTTCACCATGACCAAGTGGGATTTATCCCTGGGCTGCAAGGCTGGTTCAACATCTGCAAATCAATCAACGTGATACAATACATTAACAAAAGAAAGAACAAGAATCATATGATCCTATCAATAGATGCAGAAAAAGCATTTGACAAAGTACAGCATCCTTTCTTGATCAAAACTCTTCAGAGTATAGGGATAGAGGGTACATACCTCAACATCATAAAAGCCATCTATGAAAAACCTACAGCGAATATCATTCTCAATGGGGAAAAGCTGAGAGCTTTCCCCCTAAGGTCAGGAACGCGGCAGGGATGTCCACTCTCACCACTGCTATTCAACATAGTATTAGAAGTCCTAGCCACAGCAATCAGACAACAAAAAGAAATCAAAGGCATCCATATCGGCAAAGAGGAAGTCAAACTCTCACTCTTTGCAGATGATATGATACTGTATGTGGAAAACCCAAAAGACTCCATCCCAAAACTGCTAGAACTCATACAGGAATTCAGTCAAGTAGCAGGATATAAAATCAATGCACAGAAATCAGTTGCATTCCTATACAACAAGACAGAAGAGAGACAAATCAAGGAGTCGATCCCATTTACAATTGCACCCAAAACCATAAGATACCTAGGAATAAATCTAACCAAAGAGGCAAAGGATCTGTACTGAGAAAAGTATAAAATACTCATGAAAGAAATTGAAGAAGACACAAAGAAATGGAATGTTTTTCCATTTCTTTGTGTCTTCTTCAATTTCTTTCAT
>NW_027397068.1:65399127-65636970 GCF_003265705.2 Callorhinus ursinus | reverse complement strand
AAATACTCATGAAAGAAATTGAAGAAGACACAAAGAAATGGAAAAACATTCCATGCTCATGGATTGGAAGAACAAACATTGTGAAGATGTCAATGCTACCTAGAGAAATCTGCACATTCAATGCAATCCCCATCAAAATACCATCCACCTTTTTCAAAGAAATGGAACAAATAATCCTAAAATTTGTATGGAACCAGAAGAGACCCCGAATAGCCAGAGGAATATTGAAAAAGAAAAGCAAAGCTGGCGGCATCACAATTCCAGACTTCCAGCTCTATACAAAGCTATCATCATCAAGACAGTGTGGTACTGGCACAAAAACAGACACATCGATCAAGGAACAGAATCGAGAGCCCAGAAATGGACCCTCAACTCTATGGTCAACTAATCTTCGACAAAGCAGGCAAGAATGTCCAATGGAAAAAAGACAGTCTCTTCAACAAATGGTGTTGGGAAAATTGGACAGCCACATGCAGAAGAATGAAACTGGACCATTTCCTTACACCACACACAAAAATAGACTCCAAATGGTTGAAAGACCTAAACGTGAGACAGGAGTCCATCAAAATCCTAAAGGAGAACACAGGTAGCAACCTCTTCGACCTCAGCCGCAGCAACTTCTTCCTAGAAACATCGCCAAAGGCAATGGAAGCAAGGGCAAAAATGAACTATTGGGATTTCATCAAGATAAAAAGCTTCTGCACAGCAAAAGAAACAGTCCACAAAACCAAAAGACAACCGACAGAATGGGAGAAAATATTTGCAAATGACCTATCAGATAAAGGGCTAGTATCCGAAATCTATAAAGAACTTCTCAAACTCAACACCCAAAGAACAAATAATCCAATCAAGAAATGGGCAGAAGACATGAACAGACATTTTTCCAAAGAAGACATCCAAATGGCCAACAGACACAAGAAAAAGTGCTCAACATCACTCGGCATCAGGGAAATCCAAATCAAAACCTCAATGAGATACCACCTCATACCAGTCAGAATGACTAAAATGAACAAGTCAGGAAATGACAGATGTTGGTGGGGATGCGGAGAAAGGGGAACCCTCCTACACTGTTGGTGGGAATGCAAGCTGGTGCAACCACTCTGGAAAACAGTATGGAGGTTCCTCAAACAGTTGAAATTAGAGCTACCATTCGATCCAGCAATTGCACTACTGGGTATTTACCCCAAAGATACAAATGTAGGGATCCAAAGGGGTACGTGCACCCCAACGTTTATAGCAGCAATGTCCACAATAGCCAAACTGTGGAAAGAGCTAAGATGTCCATCGACAGATGAATGGATAAAGAAGAAGTGGTATATATACACAATGGAATATTATGCAGCCATCAAAAGGAATGAGATCTTGCCGTTTGCAACAACGTGGATAGAACTGGAGGGTGTTATGCTGAGTGAAATAAGTCAATCAGAGAAAGACATGTATCATATGACCTCACTGATATGAGAAATTCTTAATCTCAGGAAACAAACTGAGGGTTGCTGGAGTGGCGGGGTGTGGGAGGGATGGGGTGGCTGGGTGATAGACATTGGGGAGGGTACGTGCGATGGTGAGCGCTGTGAATTGTGCAAGACTATTGAATCACAGATCTGTACTTCTGAAACAAATAATGCAACATATGTTAAGAAAAAAGAAAAAGAAGAAGATAGCAGGAGGGGAAGAATGAAGGGGAGTAAGTCGGTGGGGGAGACAAACCATGAGAGACAATGGACTCTGAAAAACAAACTGAGGTTCTAGAGGGGAGGGGGTGGGTGGATGGGTTAGCCTGGTGATGGGTATTAAAGAGGGCACATTCTGCGTGGAGCACTGGGTGTTATGCACAAACAATGAATCATGGAACACTACATCAAGAACTAATGATGTAATGTATGGTGATTAACATAACAATAAAAAAATTTTAAAAAAATTGTGTGAACATGGTCTCAGAGATAAAAGGAAAACTTAGGATGAACAATTTCACCAGAGAAGACTAGTAGGAATGCCTACAGTGCTACACTTTATGCTTGTGACCTTCATATCATCACATGTCCTTGAAACACACGCACCCTAGTTCCTCTCCGTGATGTCAAGTCATTCAATGAGATATTGCATTCTTGAACCTACTAGGCCTGAGTGAACTCCAAACTGGAAGCCATCAATTGTGAAGAAGACATGTATTTGTTTGTTAATGATTCATGCAGCAAGGCCAAAGCTAGATCAAAAAAAGGAAAGAACTTCCAAAAAAGGAGGTAGCGGACAAAGTCAAATGAAACAGGTAAGACCGGCGTCTGTTGGCCATGAGACCTGAACAAGAGGAACCTGACCCCTTCTGAGCAGGAACAGACCCTGGGGACAGATCAGTTGTAGAAAATGGAAGGCTGGCCCAGACCAAAAGAAGAAGGTCAGAGAGAGCACAACCCAGGAATGGGCCAGACCCAGCCAAACAAGATGAAGTAGGGAGCTCCCAACAAGAATTATGGACACACAGTTTGAGATGAGGAAGAGGGAAGCAGGCAGGATGCAAGATAGAGCCAGCAGATGGTCACATCAGAGTTTTAAAGGCAGCAGGAAGAGAAACCCCAGTGGGCTCACTGAAGAACTGGATGCCTGGCACTGACCCCGGGAAGAATAGGGGCAAAACAAGAGCCCAATGCCTAGGGCCTCAGAAATTCACAGACTGGTGTGCCTAAAAACTGGGCCTGGGGGAGAGGCAGAGGCTTATAGCAGACACCAAGAAGGAATTAGTTCCCAGGCCTAGGGTACAATTCAGAGCAGGGTTAGCATCACCTTCTGTGATGCTGAGTCACAGAAGGAATGACCCCAAATTCTATTAATTCTACTTTTACCACTTTCAACCTTGACACTGATAACTCTGGAGCCTTGGACAAGTTACTTAACCTCTCTGATCCTCAGTTTCCCCATCTGTAAATAGGTAATAGGACCTATCTCACAGGCCTGGGGAGAGATTTAAATAAGACAATGTGTGCAAACCCTATCAGCATGGTGTCCACCACGTGGCAGGGCTCAACAAACATTACTTACTTTCCGTGACACTACTAGTCTTTTCACTTTATTCCTACTAAATTCTAAGTTTGGCCCAAGCCTTATTAATTCCCCTGTGTATCTTGCCCGGTTCTGCCCCAAAGTCAGGAACACATAAGGCCCCATATGCTCTGTGGTGAATTGACTGGCAGTGAATGGACAATGAAAGGGTGATGCAGTGGTTGTGGAATATAAAAGTATTTGTCTGTCATGGCAGACCTAGTCTCACCTTAGTCACTGGAAATCAAACAAATAAATGCTTTCATCTACATGCATTTTTAGCATCACCTTTCTGGAACAAATCCTGTATTTTAGTACTGTGTGTATGCGGCTCAAACCACATCTACGTCCATTAAAAGCCAGTAGAACTCCAGAGTGGGGAAACACTTCAGCTACCTTTCTCTATGGGGTTTTTGAGGCAGGATCACACTGCCCCAGAGTACCAGCAGCCATTTCTTGATGGTTGGGGTGGGGGGGAGGGGAGGTTCCGGGAAGAGGGTTTAAAAATGGAGGCATAGCAACACGTTGGGGGTAAGGGGAGGGTATGTCCCTTATCTTGATTATAGTGATGCTTTTTTAAGTATAAATATATATGTCAAAGCTTACCAAATTGTACAATGTAAATATGCACAATTTACTGTGTGTCAATGATACCTCAATAAAGGTATTTAGAAAATTTAAAGGATGGAAGTCACTGAACAGCTTAGATATTATAAATTAGTTTTGAAAATTATTCAGGATTTTGGATCAAGTCAAAACATCAAACAGCTACTCCATGTTTTCAGCTGATAAAAATTTTTCTGATAAATTTAAAGATTTCTCAGAGTTCAGTTGAACTTTCTATTTACAGACTGTCAGATAAGATTTTTTTTTCTAATCATAATAAACAATAATAATAGCTGGAATTAAAGCATTCGCTATGGTCTGGAATGACCTATGCACTTTAACATGTTGCATCATTTAATCCTCAATATAAACCTACGAAGTAGAGCATTATCCTCATTTATAGAGAAGGGCCCTTAGAATGAAGGTCATACACCAAGTAAGACACAGAACTAGAATTTCAAACCAGCAGTCTGAGTCCAGAGCTTATGCTTTTATTCACAAAGCTATGCTGCCTCCTGATCTGACTTTGGGGAAAACCCTTTTCTTCCATTAAAGACTATTAATCAAGGGGCTCTGTCTTCCCCTATTCTAAGTCCTATTTTTTTCTGAGTCTGATTTGTCACTTTGTCCTTTGACAAAAGAAAATATACCACAATCAAGTTGGATGTAGCTCAGGAAGGAAAAATTTATTTGAAAATCAACTAATGTAATTCATCATATTCCTCATATTAACAGAATAAAGGACAATATTCATTCGATCACTCAATAGATACAGAAAAAAAATTTGATAAAATTTATTATAACAATAAATTAATCGGTTAATTAAACTTTACATGAATTCATTATTTTAAAATAACTTTTAGCTAACTGGTTAAGATTAACTACTTTAATCTGTTTTTTTTAAGTATCTACAAAAACTGATAGATAAACATCACTAATGGTGAAATGTTAAAAGCTGTCCCTCTGAGATCAGCAATGAAGAAAGAATGCCCACCATCACCTTCTATTCAGACCATATTAGAAGGTCATAGTCAGTGCAATAAGGCAAGAAAAAAGAATAAAATTATAAGGCCAATAAGAAGAAAGTAAAACACCATTATTCATACATGCTATGATGTATACTTGGAAAATTCGGAAGAATTTATAGGCAAAATTATTATAATTAAGAAGTTAAATTAGCAAATTTGCTGGATACAAGGACTATTGTATTTCTATGTAGCATCAACAGTTAGAAATTAAAATATGGGTTTTTTTATTTTTTTTTTAAGATTTTATTTATTTATTTGACAGACAGAGAGACAGCGAGAGAGGGAACACAAGCAGGGGGAGTGGGAGAGGGAGAAGCAGGCTTCCCCCTGAGCAGGGAGCCCGATGCGGGGCTCGATCCCAGGACCCTGGGACCATGACCTGAGCCGAAGGCAGACGCTTAACGACTGAGCCACCCAGGCGCCCCTAAAATATGTTTTTACATATTTTTTACAATAACATAAAAGTATCAACTATCTAGGAGCAAATGTAATAAAAGATCGGCAAGTCTTCTATACAGAAAATTATTCAATTTACCAAAAATAAAAAGAAATTAAATGAGGCTTAAATAAATGGAAGCTGTATGACATTCATGGATTAGAAGACCCAATATCATAAATTCCTTTTCTGCCTAAGTGAACCAGAGCTGGTTTAAGCTCCTTACAACCCAAGCACCCTGACTGGTCCAGAGGTTTTGAATGACAATGCCCCTCCCCCGTACACCTAATTTCCTTCCTCTCAATCAGATATGCCCTGTGGTTTCTCACCTCTTCATTTTTACCCCTCTTTTTCTTCTACTTCTGCCCAAATCCAGTCCTCAAACACAATTCCACTCTTTAATAAGTTCTTCCTTCTTAAATTCAAGTTCATTTCTCTTGCCTTGAATTCTATAATAATTTTTGATATGTAACTACTCTTAATAATATTTAGAAATTCTTATAGCATCTGTTATGTAAATATTTGTTATTCAACTTTTCACAACTCATCTCCCTAGCTAGAATGTCTTCACCCCAAGAAGACAAATATTGAGACCTTTTTTTCTTTGCTTCCTTCTTGCAGAGTGCTTTCCACATAGGAAATGTTCGTACACATGTACAAGTGAGATTTGTTTTATATACAATATGCGGCCACAATTACTGGATAAGAACTAGACAACCCATTGGTTCCAACACAAGTAGATGCAATAGTCCAATATCTTAGAAATCTAAGATTTATATGGCCTTTTCCCTATTAATTTGAATAGTATGACAAACAATCATCTTGGGAGCCTTACCAATTCCCAAGAATTTACCCAGAAAACTAAGAATTGGAGACATTAACCAGAAATTCTGTAGTCCCAAATCAAAGAACACAGTTGCAAAGTTTCCTGGAAAAGCAAACAAAAAACTCAAAACTCTATTAAATAAATACTGTGTTCTTAGAGTTTTATAATACTAGAGGGACACAATTAAACCTTCCACCCCCAGGGCTCCTGGGTGGCTCAGTTGGTTAAGCGACTGCCTTCGGCTCGGGTCATGGTCCTGGAGTCCCAGGATCGAGTCCCGCATCGGGGGGGGGGGGGTCCCCGCTCAGCAGGGAGTCTGCTTCTCCCCCTGACCCTCTTCCCTCTCGTGCTCTCTATCTCTCATTCTCTCTCTCTCAAATAAATAATAAAATCTTTAAAAAAAAACCTTCCACCCCCACATGACCTCAAGACACATGAATGGCTGTTCAGCAAACAAAAAAGCTGAAGCTCCTATCAACAAAACTACTTAGGGTAGACCAATTACCCTGAGGGGAAAAAAAATATGGATTTAATGAGTTGTCATGAAGAGGGGTCTGCAATTCCTTGATCTAAGGCCAGAGGTGGGAGAATTATAAGAAATCTACGGCAAAGCCCTCCATGGGATCACACATGAGATGAAAGATCTTATCTTTCTAAATCCTTCACGCTGAATATGAAGTATGGGGCAAAATGCATGGAATCACAGCAAATGTGTTCCCTAATTTCATTTTGTGGACACTATAGGATAAAATACTTAAAATCCAGAAACTTAGCTATTAAAATGACTAAACAAAAGCATATTTCCTAGGTTGCCTGAGATTCCTAGAAGATGAACTTTGAAAACAGATTCATAAATTTGTTCTAGGTGTTATAATCTGCAATAAGTCCGGATTTATATCTGGAAATGAGAAAAAGCAGGGACAGAGACCAGGATGAACCCAGGACAAACACTATTGTTAACACCAAGCAGATTTTCTCTGCCTCACAAACATCTGTCTGAGGGGTGGAGTGAATTTAGCCACAAACACTTGTAATCATTCTTTTTGGCAAATAGTAGCTCAAGGAAGATTACAAGATGTTCTTCACCCTATATAGTTGCTCCAAGAACTGAAGTATGTGTTGGTGGGGAGGGGAGTCTATCTTTGGTGTTACCAGAGTCATCTGGTGATTCTTGATTGTCCAATCACATTTCTGTGTGTGCATCTCCAGAGTAATCAGGTGGGGACATAGTGATCTCAATGGGAGACAATTAACTGTCAGTTTCTGAGGATCCTCTCTCTTGGACTGGTTGGTTAGTTTTCTCAGAGACCACCCCAGCTCCTGCCTGGATGATATAAGCCTCGCAGTCAGTATTGAGGTGGAAGGAGCTGGGGGGGCCTCCCATTTGACATGACAGCCTTTACTTAAATTCTCTATTTTCAAGAAGACGTTTATCCCTTTCCACTAAACTGTAACAGATTCTGAAATCAGGAGGGCATCTGTAGCTCTCATTGCTCCTTTTAAAGATTTTCGACCAATTCTTCTGTTTTCAGCTACATGCCAACCCTAGCTTTGGGAGGTAATTTTTGCTTCCAAATGCCAAGCCCTTCTGGGCTCCACAGTTTAATGGAGTTGCTTTTTAATGGCTGCCCCTACACACAGGCCTAGCTTTCACCTGAACTGATCTGCTAAACTGATTACCAGTCATCCATCCGTTTTCCACATTCTAGAATTGCATGGATCACTCCAGCGTGCTCTTGTCTCCAACTCCAGCGTATTTGTATCTCAGTAGCTCTGGGACAAATCTGCTTTGATTTTGGGGGGCTCTCTTCTAATTCATTTCTCTATTGGTAAATTAAAAAGGAAGAAAAATTTACAAAACAAAATTTAAGTAGAGCTCTGAGGGAAGGTTACCCACATAGCAGTTGGCTTGCCAATCAAGTTTTCACCTGAAAGTGACTTTTATAAACTGTATGAAAACAGGGACACCTGGGTGGCTCAGTCATTAAGCGTCTGCCTTCGGCTCAGGTCATGATCACAGGGTCCTGGGATCGAGCCCCGCATCGGGCTCCCTGCTCGGCAGGAAGCCTGCTTCTCCCTTTTCCACTCCCCCCTGCTTGTGTTCCCTCTCTTGCTGTGTCTCTCTCTGTCAAATAAATAAATAAAATCTTTTTTAAAAAACCCTACGAAAACATACTTGAGTAAGTTTTAATTTAAACTTAGTCAAAGCAATAACTTTTGAACTCCCCCATTAAAAAGCAGTTCACCTGCCCCCCCCTTCCCTGACCCCCCTGACCTCTCCCTTGCTGGGCTCCAAAGCACATTGCCTCCTAGGAGGAAGGTTTCTACCTCAAGGCACAGCACTGGCTCTTCCCTCTGCCTGAAAATTCCTTCCCCGAATATCCAGTGTCTCACTTCCTCATCTTGTTCATGTCTTTGCTCAAAGCTCCCTTCTCAGGGAGGCTTACCTTAGCCATCCCACTGCAACCTTCCTCCACACCCACACAACCCCTCCACCTTTTCTTGCTCTACTGTTCTCTTGCGCCTTCCACCTATGACATCTATTCCTACTCATTAGGCCTACCATTTATTATCTGTCCCCCTCCATCACAAGATGCAAGTTCCATGAAAGCTAGATCTTTGTGTTGTTCACTGCTGGAACCGAGCATCCAAAACACTACCTCAACATAGTAAGAGCTCAATATCTTTAGGATGAATACATCAACACTATAAAATTGGATTATATCTAGGGTTGTGGATGAAGGCAGAGCTTGATGAAAGAAAGTTGGCAGAGGAAGGGATGAAGAACCAGGGAGATGGGTTCTTTTCTCCTTTTCCTGCCTCTTACCCATTCAGGCTGCTTCTGCGACCCCCCACAGATGGGGAGGAAGGAAAGAAGGGCTAAGATAAGAAAGAAGAGTGGAGTAAAATAGTAAGATGATTAAGAGAAGAACAAGAACTTCAAAGGCAGTCATCTGAAAACAGGCGGACTGAAGTTTAAGCCTTCCAGCAAAACAGTGGGCAGCTTTCCACTCTCCTCAGCTCCTCGTTTTTCCTGCTGGAGTTGAAACTAACTGAAAGATATTTTTAAGGCCCAATAAAACAGCATGATTTAAGCAAACACTACTAATTATCAGCAAGCAACAAGGACTTCCTTGGGGCACCATAACCTGTTTTTCAGTCATTTAGGTAGTAAAACCACTCCATCATCCCCACATTCAGCCTCTTGGCAAAGACAGCTGTGCATTTTTTCTCCCAGACCTTGTATAATTTTTCTCACTAGTATAATATTTCAGTAATAGGTAGAAATGCAGAAATCTAACCTGTTTCAAAAATGAGAAGCCTAATAATACTCAATTCTTTGGTCACCAAAACTAATGCAATTTTTAAAATTAGTTTATCAATACTCTGTGAGTACTTACTAAGTGCTAGTCTCTGTGCTAGGTACTAAGATGACAAGATGTAACTCCCCATTGAAATCCAATGCAGTATTTCTCATCCTTTGTATATTTTTTTTAATTTTTTTATTGTTATGTTAATCACCATATATTACATCATTAGTTTTTGGTGTCATCCTTTGTATAAATAGATGAATCTCATGCTCCAGATAGAAGCCTTGGGAGAGAATTGGCTTTCTCAATACAACTTCTTATTACTGACTCATAGAAGAGAACATGTATCTTTTGTATATTCCCACTAACCAATGAGATATTCTTATTGAGTTTCATTTTCTTATTTCACGTTAAGAAAACAACAGATTTTTTATTTGTTTTCCAAATACAGAATGTTACAACATTTTGTTAAAATGTTTTATAACCTTCATTCATTCATCAGTTGTTCAGAGTGCTCCTAGATACCAGCTAAGTGCTAGGTTAAAATGGTGACTAATAAAGAAAATGTTTTTTTTTTAATTGCATACATAACACTAAACCAAGAGCTTCTCCCTATGTCCCACCACCTTTCCTCCTTAAGAATCACTGATCCAGGGAGATAATAGCAGAATTCCATCTGAAACTCTGGTATATATAACTCTCCATGATATTATTATCCCCATTCCATTTAAAAGTAAGCTTTACTGGGGCGCCTGGATGACTCAGTCAGTTAAACATCTGCCTTTGGCTCAGGTCATGATCCCACAGTCCCGGGATAGAGCCCTGCATGGGGTTACCTGAGCAGCAGGGAGTCTGCTTCACCCTCTCCCTCTGCTCCCCCCTCACACACACTTGTGCTTGCACTCTCTCTCTCTCTCAAATAAATAAAATCTTTTTTTAAAAAGTAAACTTTATTAACCTCTTACCATTATAAAAATAAGGCATGATCCATATGGAAAAGTTGGAAAATATAGAAAAGTGGAAGAAGCAAAAATAATTCATTCATAATCCTACCACCAGGGCCAACTAATGTTAATGGTTTGACATATTTCCTTCCCGTGTTATTCCTCGTACTGGATTATTTTGACTACAGAAGGAAACAGGACAAGAAAGATACAAGACCCACATAAAGATTAATCCCATGGAAGAACCTAACACAAGGTCTAAACAAAGATAAAGACCACAAAACTGTCAAACCACTGAAAATGAGAACATACATTTAAGTCAATCACAATCATAAACGCAGTATGCTTTGCTCCTATTTGATTAGTCTTTAATAGAATTTCTTTAATTTTCATATGGAAGTCTAAATGTTGAAAACTAGTCTAAAACTATGAAAAAGAAGAAGAATGAGTAGGAGACATCAACTTGCCACAGATTAAAATATACTCCACAGCTATTATACTCAACAGCAATATGTCCAGGCCTACAAGTAGAAAAATAGACCAGTGGACTAGAGAAAAAGAATCGAAAGAACAGATACTAATATATATGGAAATATAATTCGCTAAAGAAAAGACAGTTTATTAAATACATTATGCTTAAACAATTGGCTTTTCATTTAAAAGAAAATACGATTGGACCCTCTACCTCTGTATAGAAGCAAACTCCAGATGGAAAAAATATTAACACCCTAAAAAGAGAAAAAATAGAAATTAGAATTTAAATTAGAGGAAATTTTAAGAAAACAGGTGGGAAGACCTTTTAAACTAAGATGTGAAATCCAGATTCTGTAAGGGAAGAGAGATAGATGTGATATCATAAGACTGTTTTTAAAATTTAGGGCAGAAAATTATAAAAATAAAATCAAAGAACAAATTATTGGTGGGAAAAGATATAGCGACTAATGTGACCAAAAAAATCTATAATATTCAAAGAGCTTTTGCATATTAATAAGAAAAAAGCACCTACATTGAGGGAAATGGGCCAAGGATACACATCGGTAATTGACAGATAAGAATCCAAAGGAATAGCGATAATATGAACACTCAACCTCATTAGAAGTCAAGAACATTAAAGTTAAATTAATAATGCTTACTCACCAGATTAGCAAAAATTAGAAGGTGGAGAAATAAAAGCACTAGTGGAAATATAAGGAAAATAATTTTCTTAAACATTGCCGGTAGGAATGTGATTTGCTATAATATTTTTAGAAAATAATATGGGAAAACCCATTAAAATTTAAAATACACATACCCTTTGAACTATCAATTCTATTTCTGGGAACTAAACTGTAAAAATAAAACCACCAATAGCTAAGAATATGTATCTACAAATATTTGTAGCGAGAGCACTTTTTTATGTGTTGAAAACATTTTTCACAACAGAAAGCCTATTGATAGCAGAATACTTGAATAAATGTTAGCAAATTCATACCTCATACAACTATTGAAAAGAATAAAATAGATCTAACTTTCTCAGAGTCTCCAAGATATATTTCAAAGTGAGAAAACCAAGATATAGAGTAACACACACACATACACACACACACACAAATATACTGTGTATATAGCCTGATTGTACATTTTAAGATAAGTAGGATCCATGCCCTTGGATATCAGTGTATGTGTCTGTATAGTGTGTATGAGCATAGAGAAAGGAGCAGAGGACACACAGCAAACTGGATTCATTGATTTCTCTAAAAGGGTACAGGCAAAGCAAAAAGGAAGGAGGAGGAAGAAAGACAAAGACCATAGTATAATAGAAACTATGCCTAACCCAAGAACAAGAAAAAGCAGAAACAATTCTATCCATTGTATTAATGGAAATAATAATTGAATACGTTCATGAACAAGGACCAGAGGTGACATAGCCAAATAAAATAGTGATTTCAAGATGGGATTGTCAATAATTTTTGCTTGGAATCTTTAAAGAAAGTTTTTGCAATACAAAAATATTTTAAAAGGAAATAGAAAAGATCTGGCAACCCTCCCTCAAAAACCTTGAAAGTGGCTTTGCCCTTTGACACGGTATTTCTACTTGCAGGAATTATTTTTAAGGCAGTAAACAGAGGTGTGGACACCAATGCTTCTTAAAACACCTAAGTAATTAAATAAATTATAATGTTAAATAAATTCTATAAGATACTCATAATTTTCATTTGCAAAATACATACCTGTGTGTATGTGTATAAACATATATGTGTGTATTTTATACTATATTATACATATATACTATGCAATATAATATTAATGAAAACCCAAGATACAACATAATTTCAATTTGTAAAATATACGTTTTGTATATGTGTGTATATATATATGTGTATATATGTGTGTATATATATATGTATTTTGCAAATGGAAACTGTGTTATATTTTCAGTTTTGTTAACATGATATCATGGGAATTTTTTTCATTTTACTTAATATATATACATATTAGGCAAATGACTATAAGAAAATACACTAAAATACATTTATTGATTATCCATGGCTGGTTAGTATATAGGTGATTTCTATTTAGGTCTTTATTCTTTTCTTTTCAAAATTTGTTTAAATTACTATGCATTTTACACTATGCAAAAACACAGTAACTATTTCAAAATGGAAGCTATTATAATAAAGGGAATGAATTCACTTAAAAATGAAAAAGGGTCAGTTGTAATTGCTCAGAAGCATACTCTTCCTCCAATGCTCCTCCAACATTAGAAAGCAGTCCCAGGGCTCTCGTCCCGTAAACCTGTGTCTACAGCACTCGGATAAAAGTTGAATGACAGAGTCCCCTAGATTGACAAACTGTCCCTTCATTATCATATAAACCCCAGAACACTATGACTCCTCCAGTTTCGAGGATGAATCTCTCAGGTAGTCAGGTCTCAATGAGGCTATCCAGAAAGCCTTCCTATGAAAACCAGCAAAACTGTGTTTTCCGTTACCTCTACTGAACAACATTCATATTTTATTTCTTCAGATTTCCAGTTAGAGCAGATTTCTATAGTTTGGTCTGAGGTCTCAAAATTAAAAACACTTGCTCCATTTTCTGTATTGGTTCTCCCCCTGGGCAGAAAGGACTTCAGCTGAAATACAAAGCAAAGACACTGGTGTGGAAAGACGGAAAAAACCTGCAGTGAAGGGAGCTGGTGAAATCTCAAGGCAGAGCAAGGACAACCAATAAGCTTTGTTCTTATCCCAGGACTTCTTCCCTGAGAGGATCGGACAAGCCAACAAGATAAACATGAACCCTGAGGCATGCTTCTCTCCTCCCACCTTCCTTCCCACTCACCCCTTAGAAGGTCTTTTGCTTTGTGGTTGACACAACGAGGATTCCCCACACTACATCTTGTTCCAGTAGGACTGAAGAAAGACCAACAGAAACAAGAACAGATTTCTTTAAAACACACTCCGATCTCTCTTGTTAGCAAAGTAAGTGGAAGAAATGTGTTCTGCATGCTTGAGCTGAGTAAAAATCACAAAACTATTATGAAAAGTTTTCCAATATTCAACCAGTAGCAAAATATTATTGACACCTGGAAGGACAATCACATGCCCAAAACAATGGCTACATGTTGCAACGGGAGGACAATGTAGACATGAACATGGGCATGCATGTCCCCGGTTGATTCTAGCTCCTGGTGTCCGACTCTCTTTGGCATCATGGAACCCAAACTTCCAGATGACTAAGATTTTCACTTCTTATGAGAATGTATTGTTCTTGTATACATATAGCTTCAAACTGGATAGAAAATTCTGGTCCATTTGCTACTATGTGTCAGGTCAACAAGATGAGTAGAAAACTACTATAATTAGCTGTGTGGCATTGTTAGTATGTAGAAAGGCCAAAACAAATTGAATGAACCAAACCGAATCTGTCAGACTCAACCAACCATAATCAAAGTGTATTAGGGCTCCTATTAGCACATATCCAGACAGATACATTAATAAAAGAAGTCCCTTCTCTTGACACCTGGCATAAAGGCAAGAATTACAATAAACAGTACTGGAACATATTTACTGGCTTGCAATTTACCTAGAGACAAGATTAGAGCCACAAGATAGAGTCAAAACTGGAAGAAATTACAGCAAATAAGTATCAGTAGGAGTGGAAATAGAGCAGAGAAATAATTTGACCCAAATGGAGAGTGAAGAGAGCATAATGATAGCTTATTTATTAGTAGAAATGAACACATATTGTTACATTGTATTCAGTTCTTGATTATTTATGAGTGATTTACCAATTTTGTGGATTATCCTTCCCCCTGCCAGTCTTTTTACATCTGAGTCATCTCTTGCCATCTTTACTTCATATGTGTCCAAAATAATGTTTACCATTAATCTATGTCAAACTTAATTAGCAAAACAAACCCAATTGGTATAGCTATGGTATACTGATCAAAGAACTCCTTCACCTCTCTAGCTTGAGATCAAATCTGGTAGAAACATTTTCGTTAGTGGGAGAGAAGTCAGAATGGGAATTGAACTCAACATATTAAGACACTGGTTAGCGAATCCTTGCCTATTGTCTTTTTACTAAGTAAAGTTGATCCAGATATAATCAGGCAACTCTATTAAATGTCATTTGCAGGCAGGAAAATGTACTCATATGATAAGGAAAAATAGAAAAGTCTCTGCCCATGCCCTGTAAAGGCTTAGACTCGGAGTTTTTGACTTGAGTGGATGAGCTCCTGACAGTAAAAAGGAAATCATAAGAATTTGTCCCATGCAAGGGGGACAAAAATATCATTTCACAGTGGAGATTTAAGCCTCATTTTAGTGGATTATAAGCTTAAGGCAAGAGACTTTTCCTCTTTATACTGCTTCTCTACTTCCTTCAGCATCTAAGCCTTTGCTTGCAAATATAACCTGAAAATCAATATTTACAGTGGCCAAGATCTTGAGTTTACTATTTTAGGTTCAAATCTTATTATATCATTTACTAACTGGATGATCTTCAGCAAGTTACTTGATTTCTCTAAGACTTGGTCTGCTTCCCTAGTAAATGGGTATAATGATACCCACTCCTAGAGGTATCATAATGACTAAATAAGCTATTCTCTGTAAAGTGCAAAGCACCATATCTAGCAGAAAATGTGATCAATAAATATAGAGGTAGTATTACTGTCATTATGTTAATTACTTGACTAAATTGACTATGCTAGGAATGAGCAAAGTAAATCATAAAAGAAATAGGACTTGGCAGAATTGATTTTTGTAGTTAGAGAGTTGACAGAAGGAAGGAGGGAGGGAGGGAGGGAAGGAAGGAAGAGAGGAAGAGAGGGAGGGAGGGAGGGAGGGAGGAAGGAAGGAAGAGAGGAAGAGAGGGAGGGAGGGAGGGAGGAAGGAAGGAGGAAAGAAAGGAAGAAAGAATGCATGCATGTATCAATGTCTACATGTGGGCACCTCATAAACCTTAATTAGCAAAGCAATTACATATAGTTTATGTATTTTATTCTTTAGCCCTTTGATTCTTTCTACACAAGACCAACATTTAATATCAATAGAGCCAAATACATTTCAGTGGCAGAAACACTGACGTTATGAGCTGTTAACAAACGGAAAAGCAATATAAAGGGGGGAGTATGACTCTGGTGCTATCGCCTAAGTGACACAGTTATTCAGATAGATGCACAAGAAGCCCCGGGTTCCATGGCATCTAGAATCCCCATGGTTTCATTTCCGACCTTTATCAAAGTCCCAGCAACAGCACAACCTTAGGCCTTCCCAGAATAACCAACTTTGAATCCAGGACCTCAAAGTACAAAGAGAAACTCGAGACCACCCAGAGACTGACCAGTGTGTAGAAACACACAAAATTGAGAAAGGAAGCTGAATATCAAAAACCATGTATAGGACCCTAACTCCCAATGATTTGCACTGGTTCTACTTTCTTCAGCCCCAGCTGGGGAGAGGACTTGGATTTGTTAAAAGCTTTTCCTTCCTCCCTTTTTCTTCCTTGTCTTTCTCCTTGCTCTCCAAACTAGCCATCTGCCCTGAGCTGCCAAATAGCTACATACAGGCACGGTCTCCTGGCAAGTAGGACGCCCCGGCACTTCACCCTGTTCGCAGTTCTGCGATTCACGTGACAGTTCTTTTCACAGGTGCTCAGACTGTGAATTGAGGAAGAGAATGAGTGCTGTTTAAAATCCCTAAGCCAGAGGAGTTTGTGCGGTGCTTCTAAGAGCCTGCAGGCAGCCGTGCCCTTGCTGATGAGGGGGACAGTTCCACGTGCCCAGAAACAGTTGTCCGTCCCCGTCCTTGGAAGACTGGCCTGACCAGTCCCACTGCACTTTTGAGGACAGTGGAAAAGCCTGGAACTGGTGACATTATTAAACATTTTCGTTAGTCACCAAATCAAGTCTTTGCCTCGAAATCTTCATTTCCTGTACGGCAGTGTAGACGAGGTCCAACCAAGGGTTTCCTGAAATAATTCATCAAAACAGGCCAGGTCTACAAGGAGGAAGTTATCTTCCTGAATGTCAGTTTGGTCCCTAGTGAAATCAGATTTCGTCCGGTAGCCGACGGGCAGACAGACCTGTGTCCCACGTCTCAGCCCTCCCTTGCAATTCGGGCAGGTTACATAAATTTTTCGGTACTACTCCACTGACTCAGATTTCCTGGGCTTTTGACCATTTTGAAGGATAGCATGGTATTTACAAATAAGAGAGCATTTTAACCTTTTATATCACATGCCTGGTACTGGATTTGCAAACGGCTAAATAAATACACAGCCTCTCTCGTTGTCAAGCCAATGATGACAACCTGTACTTTCACTGAAATATATGTGTGTCTTTTTAAGAAGTCTGCCACCTAGTTTAGAAATACTCTGCGGAGGAAATGAGAAATGGACTTGAAAGTCAGTAAGTTATTTTTCTCTTTTACATTTAAATAAAAAATGATGTGATTACTTGGTGATCACAAATACAAGTGAAATGGTTACTGGTCCACATAATAGGCTTTTTTTCCCCTAATGATACCGTCACTTGTCACTCTGAATAATTACATTCAATAGAAATGTCTCTTGATGATTGAGAATATAAGAGTCATGTCTCTATTTTGGGGTAGGTAACTGAATATACAAAGTCTATATTCTGAAGATGTTCTCCTATTTTAGGGTTAAATTAGATATACACATTTTGTTTCTTGTTAGCACTATACAACTGGCAAGGGAAGGAGGTTGTGAAATTCAAATCGGGAAGTGTTTTCTCTTGCTAGCAGCTATGGTAAAGCTCTGAGGGGAAAAGAATTAAACAAAAGAGCTTTTAAAAAAATTTAAAAGTTTGGGTTTTCTTTATGGTGAGTGAATTGTTGAGTATTGTAGATAAATTTGTTAACCACCCTGATAACATGGGAAGAAACTTTGATCACACAGTGTATGCAGGGGATTTTTTAATTGGTGATAGCTCATAGACTGTACCCTTCACTTCAACTCAAGAAACACATATGGAGTGTTCATAAGGTAGCAGGTATCCTGCTAAGCCCCTGCAATACATGCCTGATAATCACAGAAATTAAATGAAAAATCATTTTCCAAACTGAATGGCCAAATTAGGTTTTATGTATTCATGGAAGAAGTCAGGAGAGAGAAAGAAGAAACTAATATGTTCACACATACCTCAGTGGTGATTCAAAATTCAGATTAATATCTACATCCTTTCTTGAAAAGAGCTGTGCTAGGATTAGGTATTACAGTCCTGGACAATGTGCAGAAGTTTTTGTGCTTAAGTCTTTCTAGCTTTCTTCTTCATTTTGTTTTGAACAGGGAGCGAAATGATGGTATAGTTCGTTTCTAAAGATTTCCTTGGTTAAAGCTGGTTTGATTCTCACTTAAATGAAACAAGTTGGTTAAGGATCAAAGTGGTCTCATTCATCAATAGGCACTGAAGAATCAATATTTTGCTTGTCTGTTCAGGTCAAATTCCTTGATCGTATTCTTTTGCAAAGCTAAGCAGGGCAGAAGCTGTTCACCATTAACACCATTAGCAAGCATTTGTGGAGAATGCATATGCCACCATCAGCTATACCAACTCAGGTCCGTAGGTTCGACTCAGGTCTACTTCCATTTCTGTAGATTGATTTTGCCATTAGCGCAAAAGGTCCTGGCCCACAGTCTCTCATATATGTGTTCAACAGCAGAGTTGCCCCTGTTGCGGCTATGTGGTATGGGTTTACCACTGGGTCAGCCGTTGCTAACATGATGGGAAAAGCAGTCACTCCACAGAACAAGTAAGGAATTTTGCAATGCCAGTTAATACATACCTTTATCCTATTACTTATAAAACAGGTTTCTTAATCCTTACTTGCAAGAAAAATTCTTCTTAAATTTTTATTTTATTATAAAATATTCCAGTAGATTCCCTTGGAATGCTTCGAGAATATTCATGGGTGATTTCACTGTGGATTTCAAACATCAAACTGAGCTATTGAAAAGAGGCCCTGGGTTATTTTTTGTTTCTAAAATGTTATACAACAGGGGCACCTGGGTGGCTCAGTCAGTTAAGCGTCTGCCTTCCGCTCAGGTCATGATCTCCGAGTCCCGGGATCAGCCCTGCATCAGGCTCTCTGCTCAGCGGGGAGTCTGCTTCTCTCTCTCCCTCTTCCACCCCCCTCCCAGGCTTGTGCTTTCTCTATCAAATAAATAAATAAATCTTTTTTTAAAACTGCTCTACAACAGCTTCAAGTGAACAGGATATGAGAGTGAAAAATTATTTTTTCTTAATTTGAAACAGCAGTGAACCTAATTTATGAATTTTTTTCTCAATTTAAAAAACAACAAATGGAAAGCTTAACATTGAATTAAGGAGTCTTCAGGATTAGCAGGTATACAAGGGCAGATTTATAGGGACCAATGGGCTGATAACTATATTTTAGGTCTAGAAAACATCTGCTCAGAATAAGTAGCTTATGGTTTCCACATCAAATAAAAGGAAAAAAGCACCACACTGATCTAGGGTTTTGGTATGCTTTTTTTTTTTTAACCAAAAATAATGCAAATCCTATAATAGGGGACTTGTATGCTTTGCTAATATGTTCTACTAAAATCAAGGGGATACAGAAATTGCTTCATGAGGAAATGATAAAGTAAGTGAATACCAGGGTTTTCAATGGAAAATTCATAAGCATATGCTTGGAGTTGGGGGGGAGGACTAATTAAATATAATATTCAATTAATCTATAAAAGACAATTTTTCTCCATGTTAATCTACAGATTATATGGGCTTCCTCAACCACCTCAACCCAGTAATCCAAAATAGTGAAATGCAATTCCTGGAAATACTCAGAATTAAACATGCCATAGATAGTAACACAGATACAGAGAAATTTTGCACAAACATGCAACAACCTTGGTAATGAACTCATTTCTTCAACCCCAGTTCTAATTATATGAAGCAAGGAATTGGCTGTTATCCAGTGAATCTGAACTGTGGACACTGACCAAATTGTTTGACATTCTACCCCCATCCCTTCTATTTTCAGTCCACATTTTCCCTCCATGGTGACATTCTGGTTGTGTTTTATCTGGTTTTGGCTGTCTCTACTGCCCACTTCAGATAATTGCTCAACTCTCCACTTGGCTTCTTGCTGGGTAGGCTTGACCTAAGAAAATGGATGAAGAAAGAGCCAGCATTTTCCTTTGATCTCTTAGAACTCAGGATTCCATTATATAATCTACCATAAATCCTGGCAGTAGAGATTGACATCAACTTCCAAATTTGCCATAATATGACACTCCTAGTTGATTCATTATGTATTCTGACATTTCTTAATTCACATGAACTCAATACTTCAGTTGAGTAGAGAATATTTTTTCTTAGTTGCCTTCTCAATATTTTTACGGATTGCCTTGATTAATTTTTCTCTTCTGCAATGTAAGCCTCAGATGCCAAATGTTCTAACTGGCTAACTGCCTTTAAGGTTTAAGCTCACAGATGTTTCCCTGTGGCCACAGCAAATACTACTCCCCTGAGAATAAGTCTGATAAATAAAATTGGCAATAAATTTAGAACTAAAGGGTTGGATAAGAAAATCAAGTGCAGCCCTCATTAGCTCCACTTTTGTAAGTCTACAAACTTGTCTAATGTACTCAATCCTCAAATATCGATGGTAGTGGATTCTAAGAATCCCATCAACAAATTAAAGCCTTAAACAATCCAAAAATCTCCTTCCATTTAACAATATAAATCCCTTTCTCACTGAACATATTACCACGGTTGCTAACAAGTAGAAAATTGGCACATTTAAAATCTCGTTTCTATTCCAAGTGCTGAGGGAGGAGTAAAATGGATAGAATCCAGATGGTGTGAAGAAAGTAAAGCAAGGGCCCTGCGTAGTCTGAATGTGAATAATTTGTGAATTGGTCTGAATGATTAATATTCAACATTAATATTGCTTAGGCAACATGAATGCCATAAGCAGGAAACCTTTGCTTTCTACTTTTTCCTTTCCTAGAAAACATTTTTCTATGAGTCTTTTCCTTCACAAAGTAGATTTGAAGTACCTCTTTGCTTGGTTTGTGAAGCCTCCATGACATGGAGGTATAAACAACAAACCAGTATGAACAATGTTCTTGACGCTGAATATTATGATATCATCTTCTCCCTGTATTTCTGGGCTTGAAATACAAAGCCCAGGCATTGCCCACCATGGAACATTCTCAGAAGTGTAGTATCATCACTTGAGATTTATTGTAACTGAAATTAAATTACCTAGTGTGCTTGGACTTTCCCCCCACCCCACACCCCAGTGAGTCTGCTTTTTTTTTTTAATTGATGTCCTTGCCTTTTATTCCCCCCAGAAGAAAAGAAAAAGGAGGAAAATAGAAAACACAATCTGCTCCCTTCCCTCTAGCCTCGAAGCACTGGATTCAGCTCCCCCATTCCCATGAGCAGAAAGCAATTTAGGCAGCCACAAGAGACATCACTGTCTTCTTCTCCAACTCAAGTCCTAAATCAATGGAATGCTGACATGTCTTTATTTTATTTTCAGCATAGATGCCTGTGGGTTTGACTGTTCTTATGATAGAATCTCAACTCATTCTAAATGGAGATTGCTGAAAGCAAGAAACATAGAATCATAAAATGGTCTGTGCACGAGGACCATACAGCTCCCCACATCCAATGCCTTCATTTAATTGGTGAGGAAATGGGGTCTCAGAAGTGGAAGGCTGTTCAAACAAAGCTGGTAGCATCACACTTCCTGATTTCAAAATTTACTATGAAGCTACAGTAATCAAAACAGTAAGGTATTGGCCTAGACAGACGTATAGAACAACGGAACAGAGTAGAGAGCCCTAAATAAGTCCACACGTATACAGTCAATGGAGCTTCAACGGTGGTGTCGAGAATACACAGCGGGAAAAGAATAATCCCTTCAACAAATGGTGTTGAGAAAACTAGACGGCTCCATGTAAAAGAAGCAAAATTTGATGTCATCTTACACCACACACCAAACACAATTCCAAATGGATCAAAGACTTAAAGGTAAGACCTGAAACTATAAAATTCCTAGAAGAAAAAATAGAAGACAAGCTTCATGACATTGGACTTGGCAATGATTTCATGTATATGAGCAAAGGCACAGGCAACAGCAACAACAAAAAATAAAAATTAAAAACATAAGCAAGACTACACTAAACTGAAAAGCATCTGCACAGCAAAAAACAATCAACAGAATGAAAAGACAACCAGATAACCTACAGGGTGGGAGAAAATATTTGCATACTATCTATGTAATAAGGGGTTAATGTCCAAAACACATAAGGAACTCTACAACTCAATAACATAAAAACTAATAACCTGATTAAAAATGTGCTACGGACTCAGGATTTTTCCAAAGAAGGCATACAAATGGCCATCTGGTATATAAAAAAGTGCTCATCATCACTAATCATTAGAGAAATGCAAATCAAAACCACAGTGGGATATCACCTCATATCTGTCAGGATGGCTATCACCAAAAAAACAAAAGACAAGTATTGGTGAGGATGTGAAGAAATTTGAATCCTTGCACACTGTGAGAATGCAAAATGCTGTAACCACTATGGAGGTTCTTCAAAAAATTAAAAATAGAACTATTAGGAGGTGCCTGGGTGGCTCAGTTAGTTAAGCAACCAACTCTTGTTTTCAGCTCAGGTCATGATCTCAGGATTGTGAGATGGAGCCCGGAGTCAGGCTCCGCACTGAGCATGGAGCCTGCTTAAGATTCTCTCTCTCCCTATCCCTCTGCCCCTCCCTGCCACCCCACCCCCCCGTGCTCTATCTCTTTCTCCCTCAAAAAAAAAAAAAAAAAAAAAAGATAATAATAATAATAATAATAATAATAATAATAAATAGAACTACCAGATGATCCAGCAGTCCCACCTCTGAATATATATCCAAAAGAACTGAAATCAGGATATGGAAGAGCTATTAGCACTCCCATGTTCCTTGCAACCCCATTCAAAATAGTCTGTTTAATGTGAAAACAACCTCAATGTCTACCAACAGATGAGCTGATCAAGAAAACGTGGTATATACACACAATGGAATACCAGGTAGCCTTAAAAAAGGACATTCTGCAGCAGGCAACACGTATGTACCTTAAGGACTATCACGCTAAGTGGAATGAGCCAGACACACAAAAGCAAGTATTGCATGATTCCACTTCTACAAAGTGTCTAAAATAGTCAAATGCCTAAAATCAAAGACTGACATGGTGGTTACCAAGGGTGGGGGGGAGGGGGGTTATTAAACAATAGATGTAAAGTTTCAGTTAAGTAAGATGAATAAGCTCTAGAGATCTGCTGTACAACATTGGACCTAGAGTCAACACTAATGCATTGTACACTTAAAATTACTTAAGAGGATAGATCCTATGTTAACAGTTCTTACCACAATAAACTTTTTAAAAAAGAATCGTTCAGGGCGCCTGGGTGGCTCAGTCTTTAAGTGTCTGCCTTCAGCTCGGGTCGTGGTCCCAGGGTCCTGGGATCGAGCCCCACATCGGGCTCCCTGCTCAGCGGGAAGCCTGCTTCTCCCTCTCCCCACTCCCCCTGCTTTTGTTCTCTCTCTCTCACTGTGTCTCTCTCTGTCAAATAAATACATTAAAAAAAAAGATTTGTTCAGTACCCAATATAAAGTACCAAAATAATACCTAGAAACAAATTATAATAATTTTAATCAAGTCTAATAGAAATATGAACAATTTTCTTCTAAATCTATATCTTGTCCAAATAAAATAATTTTGCTATAAAAGTATTCCAAGTTAATAGCATTTTACACATATATGAAGTGTGTTACTTTTCAAAGTTCTATCACTTAACCTTCATTGTATCACCAATAGGATCTTTGATAGGAGTTTGGTAGTTATCATGCCCATTTTACAGTTGGGAAAACAGAGCACTGAGCTTGCAAGTTGTTTACTAAGGTCACTCAGCATATCGGTGGCAGAGTAATATATTTTAACCCCCAACCTTCTTTCTCCACTAGTCACTTTTGGAACAAAATCTTCCTTACAACCGTAAGCAATCATGATTTCAGAAAACACATCCAAAAAGATTGTTTAAACTGTATTACTCCTCTCTTGAGGTATTCCAATCACCTCCAAACTGATGTACGCACTCTTTGTCTGAAAACATCTACCTACATAATATTTCCCTAAGCTTAAGTTTGTATCTCATTCCAGCCTTACCCGAAAATCTTTAATAACTGCACTACCAAGTCCAAAGATGTGGCATTTACATCTCCATTCCTAGATCACCTCACACCACCTCCCGGCATACTTCTCACCTGTGTTCCTACAAGCTGCTGAATGATTCCCCAAAACCTTCTCCTCATGCCTTTGCTTATGCTCTTGCCTTTCCTTACATCTTTCTGCGTAAACAGTACCCATCCTGTAAGCTCCTGGGCAGATGTCTACATGAGACTTCCTATATGAAGGCATCCTTCACCACCCCCTGCTCCCTGTCACTGCCCGCCCCCACCCACCTCAACCAGAAATAATTTCCCTTCTTTGTGCTTTCACACCTCGGTGCTTATCACTCTCAAAGCACTCGGCACGTTCTACTCTACTGCCTTACATTCTGGAACATTATGGTCTATAGTGCACCTTACACTTACGATGTAATAGTCCTATGTCGTATTATGTGTTACTGACCGTAACTGATAGTTAATGTCAAAGAACCTGTCAGGCTCCACTACACACATCAGTTGTGTCCCAAGCCCCTGGTAGATCCCAACACCTCCCGAGCCACAGGAGTGCAAGTCTGAATAAAAAACCCCATGTTTGCCCTTGAGGCACTTTGGGTTTGTGTAGGAGCAGAAACTCTGGGACAGACCTTAGTAAACTGCAACAGGGCACTAAAATATTAACTCTTCCTTAAATAAAACAGGAAAAGAATTTTACAGACTGTGTCACGTTAAACTACACTGGATTCTGAGTAACCCTAATCTCTAAATATCTTTTCGTGTAAACTCGACGCAAGTAGGATTTTCAAAAATCCAGATCAAAAATAAATGTATATCTGTATTGTCACATAGTTTTAAAGGGAAATATATTTAAATAGATTATTACATGTAATGTGATTAACTTTATTAAATACCTTTCTGTACATGGTTTTAAGAAAATGAATCTTAACAAATGATTAGCTATAGTAAATAAAAATGAGAGTACAAAAGACTAATGTTTTCTGTGAGATAAACTCAAATTTTCTTTGGATTTCCTGGTGTCTTTATCAAAATTCTGAAAGGAAATACTCCAATGAGATCATTTCTAGGGACTTCAGAGGGAAGAAACATCTCAGAAATGCAGATTGCCTACTTGTGAAAGGGTTTTGTGGGCTTCCTCTGAACCATCCTAGGGGAAGAGGTAGGTTTAGAGGGGTCAGCTAGCTGCTGGCCATGTGATAAGAGAACAGTTTGATGAGATCTGAGGAAAAAGAGATGCCAAAGACCCAGTGGTAACATACTATCCCAGCAAAGGGAAGGAACGCTACACTTTTCACCTTCCCCAGAACTGTCAGTTTGGTATGGCCTGTCTCTTCCCCCTTATGATCGGCAGTAACCCACAAAGGGCCTGAGTATTGTCTTCCAGGCAGCAAGAAAGGGGCTGTGCCTCATTTGTATCCATTCTTAGTGGGAAACCCCAAAGAACTGAGAGTTAGAGACAGTGGTAAACAGGAGAGGGAAGTCAGATTAAGCTCGTGAAGGCTGGGGTTAGGAAAATGGAGCTCCAGACCAGTACAAATCCCTGTGGCTTTTAGAATAGAAAGGTTAGGACAGCTTCTAGCCACTTGTCTACTCAGAGAAGTCAGAGAGCACCTGGAAGACTCCAGGGAAGTCCCAAGAGGAGGAGTACTCAGAGAAGTAAGGTGCTGGCTCTTGAAGTCACCCCCCCCAAAACCCCACCCATCCCGCCTGCCATATTCACCAGCTTGGCCATCCATACTTCCACCACTGTGCACACCCTCAGTTCCGTAGGACATATGTGACCTGTCTCATAGCATTTCATAGCACCCCACCAGAGCTACTCTCATTCACTTAGTGACAAGATTTTACATGTAACTAAGAATTTATATGTTCCATTTAAAAACATATGTTACAAAACTGAACTTTTTACAAAGCATTGCTTAATCAAACCTCATCGATAGCCATAAAACTTCCATAAGTCAGATTCATTATTCTCCTTTTACAGACGAAGATACTGCAGCATGGAGGAGGCGTACTATTATCTCTTGCCAGCCCCAGATGCTCACCTCGCTTCTCCAAGGCAAGGGCCCCATGGACCAAAAACTCTAGAAAATAACATTGTATCAGGTAATGGCTGAGAGCATGGGTTTTTCAAAAGCTTATCTTCAAGTCTTAGGACTGTCACTTATAAAGCTGTCTAACGTTGGACACAATACCTAACTTGGCAAAGCCTGCATTTCCTCGTTTATAAACTTGGAATCATAATATTGTTTATCATCTGGCATTGTTGTAAGGCTTAAATGCGATAATCCCTATAAAAAATATTACACAAAGTTAAGAGCTCCCTAAACCTCAGGTGCTAATATAATTGCTATTATTACCACCCCATGGGCACTAAGTTAGTTGTTATGGAGCTGCTGAGCGAGAGACCAACCCAAGTCTTGGGCATTACATTGAATTAGAAGTTAGCATACATGGGGCACCTGGGCAGCTCAGTGGGTTGAGTGTCCAACTCTTGGTTTTGGCTCAGGTCATGACCTCATGAGTCATGGGATCGAGTCCTGCGTTGAGCCCTGCATCAGGCCCGAGTGGGGCCCCATGCTCAGCACAGAGTGTGCTTGAGATTCTCTGTTTCTGCCTCTCCCGCTGCTCATGCTTTCTCTCTTTCTCTCTCAAGTAAATAAATAAAATCTTTAAAAAAACAAAACAAGAAGTTAGCATACAACTCTACATGTGAACAGACTCAGGCCTAGTCCAACAAGCAAGAAAAATGCTGCTTTTGATATCAAAACAAATGTGAAGCATTTGTAACAAGTTTTTACTTACTTATCTCAGCAAGAATTTACCCATTTCGTTGCTCCTCTTCTCACAGAGGGATGTGGCCACCCTTACAGACACAAAGGCAAGGAAGAATGGAGGGAGGGATGTTGGAAGTGTCTGCGCTTCTCTTCCAATACCTTGTGCTCATCACGAAAGCAGTGGCATTTCTACAGGTGGTACACCCAGCTGGCTGGATTTATTGCCCTTTTTTTTTTTCCAGATCAAGTTCCCAGTTACAACCAGATGGACACAAATTCCTAGCAGCTATGGTGCTGACCATGAGTTTGGTCATTCATTCCACCAACACTTATTACCAGGCAGGGTACTATGCTTGCAATAAAAATGACTTTGTCGGGGCACCAGGGTGGCTCAGTCAGTTAGGCTTCCCACTCTCGATTTCAGCTCAGGTCCTGATCCCAGGGTTGTGAGGTGGAGACCCTTGTCAGGCTCTGTGCTCCGCGGGGAGTCTGCTTCTCTCCCTCTCCCTCGGCCCCTCCCCCACCTCCTGCATGTGCACTCTCATGCTCTCTCTCATTCTCTCTCTCAGATAAATGAATAATTTTTTAAGTGACTTTGTCATATTGAGTTTCTAACACCTGAAAAATACAAGCGGTTTCCTGAGTGGCTTCACCTCACTTATTCCATACAGTTATACCCAGTAGCTACTCCTATTTTCCTGACTTCACAGGTGAGGCATTTGAGACCAGGAATGAACCCTATAGGTTGGGGGTGGCCGGCGGGCAGAGCACACTATGGCTTGGACTCTGACATCTCCTGGAGATTTGAATTGAATTAACGTCTGCATCCTCACCAAAGAGTTACTGCTATGGAAGACCCAAGCAGAAGTATAAGCTTTCTAGCAAAATATTTTTATGGATGAATAGCCAGTGCAAGCCTCTTCATCCTCTAAAAGAGTCACATGCTTTCAGAGAGAAAAATTATGCTTCTTAGAAAGAGCCATAAAAGTCATTGATGTGCAAGATTTTGCTGTTGTCCAGTGGGAATGATCCAGAGGAAGTCTACTGAGATGCCGCCCAGAAGGCAAATTCACCGTCATCATCATCACCATCATCAAAAGCCACATGTAAAGGACCTGCCTTTAAAAACAGCACTTTATTACACCTGCTGAAGGGAGCTTCACAGGGGATTAATTACGGAGAACAGCCCTGATGAGGTTGGGTGGGCAGGACCACATCTCAACCGACATCAATAAAACATAATGCTATGACTGTTTCACGATGTGGCTGGTCTACTCAGAGCTGGTCACTCTCATTCTTGGCTACTTTTCTTTGTAGCCAGTCTGCTACCATGGAGCAGAACTGTTCACTGTTCAAAGCAAACTGAAGCCCAACCACCCGGCCCTCAGCCCGAGAGGTTGCTCTGACCAACCAGGCTGAACAAATATAGACAAACACTCCAAGAACCCACAGATAACTATGCAAAAATGTTTAGCAGATACCCAGTATGAATATTTATATTCATATTGGGGGCCAGGTGGAGGTAGCCAGCTCTAAATCCTAAACTGAATGAAAAGTCAGAGTTAATCTAAATGAAAGATCATTTTTTTTTTTACTATTCTTGCAGCAAGTTCAAGACACATGAGATTTATCCCTTTCCTTGAGTGTCAAGAGCAATAAAACAAAATAAATACTTGCAAGGGTCTAAGAAAAATACCCTGGTGGTAAATATGACCCTTCTATTTATAATCAAAATTATAGCCACACATGTCAAAGCCTAGCGGGCAGTCTTCATAAGCTAGTCACAAAATGGGAGCAAACATTTGCTTTTGAGAAATTAGGAAGGAATTATATAGAGCAGAAATGGGCTCTGAACCCTTGGTCTCAGAAGTTCCCATCCAATTTCATTTCTTTTGGCTCTCAGAGCTTTTTAAGATCAAATGCAAACACGTCTATCTCATAGTCATAATTTCACTCTCAACATTAACATATATCATATATAACATTTATATATATCACATTCAAAACCAGATGACTCCCCCAGCAACCTCGTGTGTGAGGAGTTGCTCTGCAAGCCTATTAGATCTGGCCCATAGAGCCAACAGAAATTTGGACAGGAATCAGTGGGATGATCCCAAGTCCTGATAAAGCCCAACCCTGATTAAAAAAAAAAAAAAAAAAAGTCACATTGGCTTCGACGAGCATGTCCGAGAGAACAAAAGCTGGTTACCCTCTTGACAGAGCATGAAACTTACAACTCAACACACATTTCCTGAAACGTGTGGCAATTCCTCTAACCAAAGTGAAAGTATCCTGCCCTGTCTTTTGTGACTGCCACATCATTATTCAAGTAGCACAGTGCCACATATGGGGGGGGTGGTGGGCACTAACGTACACACCGTCCGGCTGCAGAAAACTGACCGCTAGTTTTTTTCACGTGAGAGCAAACTGAGGCCGCAGGACTCAAAAAGAACTTGTCTAACTAAAATCACAGGGCAATTTAAAGACCGTCTGTCTCACTTTTGTATTACTAGACTGCATAGCTTTTCAGAAAACCGGACTGCCTTCGGGAAACAAATACTGGCTTGTTCAGACTACCTCGTTCAAACTCAACATAAGTTACGCCACCAAAGATTAAGCAAACAGGTAGTACGTTCATACTAGCCTGTGAACCGTCCAATTAATAACTTCTAACATTCCAACACATTTCGACAATACAGTACCTCCTAGCGAGGGCTGGATCCAACAAGCATACGTTATCTGAGGCAGGCAGACAGCCTGTCAGTGCTGTGCCGAGAAAAGGGTGGTTGTGTTGCCCTCTGACTCAGCTGAATATTATTCCAAAAGTGAGTTTCCACTTTGCACCAAGTTTAGATTCAACATTTTAACGTCGCCATAAGTGCTTGCCAGCAACTTTGCAAAATATCCCTGGAGCATTAAGAGAAAAATGAACATCTTTTAACATGAGAGGGAAGCTCTGAAGTTACATCATGCTGGTAAATAGTAGCACATAGAGCAAAAAGGAAAAACTTACGTTGAGAAAAAGAAATAGGAGTACCTACTTGAGGAGAAGAATGTCACTCAAAGACTGTTTTCTTATGGTTCAGAATGGGCAAGAGAAAGGAAGACTAACCTTCCGAACCCGTTAAGGAGCTTCTGAGCATGGAGACTGCATTTTCAGTTTTGGTGAAATCCGTTCTGAGGCAGGAGACAGGAGGCTGTTATGACCATGAAATTAGGAAATGCAGCAACTCAAAACTAAAGAACTAGCACCACCATTTGACTAGGAGTGGAAAATCTGCACAAAATAGAGGAGGGGGTGGCCTTGCTTTCTCCACACGAGGCCTGATTCTAACTTTCTTAGCCCTTCGATCAGGACAGACGTTGAACAAGGGGTAAGTAATTTGTTAATCTGCCTGAAAATGTTTTATGTAACCCAGCTGATTTTCTCTTCACTGCTAATAAAGTTTGAAGTCTAGGCGGGCATGTCGAGTTGGAAAAAAAAAAAATAAAGCATTCATTCAGCACATAAATTTTGCTAATCCAAAATTAGTTACAGCTAAGAGCAGGACTCAGGACATGTCTTCTGTGAGCGTTTCCGTAACTTTCTAGTTCAGCCATTGACTCAACAACCGGCTCTGCATTTCTTGTCACACTGATTAATTAGGTTCCTGACTTCGCTAACCTGCAGACGCTTAACTTGGTTCCCTCCAACTCCTAGGCCATTCTTTCTGTTATCTGATCTTTCCATAAACTGTCTGCCATTTCCTGCAGCCAGTTAAGAGTTCATGCAGTTTTGTCTTATTTACACGGACATAAACATTCTGAAGTAGAAAATGGGCTGAGAAGTGATATTGAAATTAAGGAAATAATATTAAAAATGTTAATAGCTTACAAAGTCAGCTGTGTTTTACAGAGTATGTATTTTAAAAGATTGTTTTTTAACATATTGGATTTGTCTACTCTTCAAGACTTAGGAGAGGCTGGTTTTCTGGAAGTGAGAATGTTAGAGGAGAAGGTGAAGGAGTCTATCTTGCTACTGGGCTTTCTAGAATCTCTAAGTGCAAGTTGACATCTTTAGGACAGGAGATGCAGCTCTAAACAGTCTTAGGAAAGATTGAAAATCAAAATTTTCATAATCAACACTTTAAAACCTATTGAAATAAAGGATCTTAACTATCTTCCATCTTCCTTATACGTGTGAGTTAGCCCATAAAATAATTTGAATATGCAAATTTGTCTGAGATTAATTTCTGCAGAATACGTAGAAGAGGGCATATTTTAGCAAACATGTACAGTATTTAATTTTGGTTTAAGAAACAAAATTTCAACAAGATTCACTTACAGAAAGAACAATCACATATATTAATGCAATATTGGGGTTTTTTTAGCTTTTTATTATTTTTCTTATGGTTTCTGGCAAAAGATAAATTCTTTAATAAGATGTTTTGAACTGTTTAAACATCTTGGAAGTAAAATATTTTTGTCTAAACTAATTAAATCCTTCAATTAGTTTATTTGTCAGAATGAACTATGCTTTTCAAACACCATTTAGCTACCTGTTAAAATCCTTTGTACATATCAATACAGAAAAGAAAATCACTTAGAGCAACAGTTCTCAAAATAGAACATCTGTTGGATTCTGAACTGAAGGTTACAGATTAGTTTCTTTTCATTAGAAAATATAAATGTATAACATAAAATTCCTATAAAATTTACATTAGATTAGTTATACTTAAAAGACCATTGTTGACACTCGTTTGCATTCCAATATGTGCTTTCTCAATGGGGGGAGAGTAATAATAATAGCAAATGTCTTCCGGATGAAAACTAGAAGTCAGATACTGTTTTAAGCAAATTTACAACAAACCAGTGAGGTAAGTACTACTGCAACCCCATTTTACAGAGGAGGAAACCATAGGATGCCAAGATTAAGCACCTGTACCAAGATATTATAGCTGAAATCAAAGTTCAAACTCAGGACATAAGCACCCAAGTTTTGTTGTTGTTGTTGTTGTTGTTGTTAAGATTTTATTTATTTATTTGACAGAGAGACACAGCGAGAGCAGGAACACAAGCAGGGGGAATGAGAGAGGGAAAGCAGGCTTACCTCGGAGCAGGGAGCCCGATGCGGGGCTCGGTCCCAGGACCCTGGGATCATGACCTGAGTTGAAGGCAGATGCTTAACGACTGAGCCACCCAGGCACCCAGCACCCAAGTTTTTAACACCCCACTGCAGAATCAAAACCACACTAGGGAACACACATGTTTTCTATGTATCACAGGGAGAAAATGTGGAGAGGTTATCAGTGGATGGCTAAGAAAAATTTCTATAGATTGATATAGAAATATTATTATGAATCATCTTAAAGTTTATCATTCTATTGAGCTCGCTAAAAAATTAAAACGTAGGCTCAGACTAACATTGTTTTAAAATATTCTGTGCTTTCTTATAGGAAAAAAATCTCTTTTGAGGAAAATTTTCTAATTAAATTGTATTCACTGTTATTAGATTAGACTGAATAATGGGGGGGAGAAGAAAAGAACAATTTAAGTAAAGCTTTATAATGTTATTCTAGAAATCTTTCTAGGTTCCAACCTTTTTTTAATACGTTCTCTCATTCCAGAAGTAGCCACTAACAGCCTGGTTTCCACAAGCAAAGCAAAGCAGAAAACTGATCCAGCAAAATCCTGCTATGACCCAGGTGATTCGGATTAAAATAAAAATCAGGTTTTTTATTTGGAGTGTGTGTTTTTGTCTAACACTCCAGATGTCAGTGGACTCAACTGGGACTCAGTTACATAGCTAATGGCCCATATTCTTCACTTGTCCTCATTAGCAAAGATTTTTCTATTGGGCACTGCTTTAAACACTATCCGGATTCCATCACACTATACAAGCAGCTCTGAGCTTCCGGTTTTCCTTATGAAGAGCAACCAAAATTGAAATTCTGCTTGCCTTGAGATACCAGTCAGAACCTGAGCATCCACTTACTCATCTTTCTAAGGGAAATTGCCCAGCTCCTCCCCTGTCCTGTTTCTGAGACAACCAAGTCACATCCCAATGACCCTCAGACCCCACTTCAGATCACAGCTAATTGGACGAGGGATAGGAAACTAACCAAGACAGACAGTGACCAAAGCCATGAACTAATGTGAAAAGATGAACTTGACCAATCACATTCTAGCTCTCCAGAGTGTGAATTCTGAAAACCTAGACTGAACTAGTGAGGCACACAGGCAAGAAGGATGTCTTGGGGTAGACCGGAGACCATAGTAAGCAAAGGCTCTTTCGCAAGTCAAGTTATGCAGGCAAAGAGAAACCCAGTGAGCCAAAGTGAACAAATAGGGGCCCTGAGCCCCTGAGCACATGGCAGGGTCCAGCTACAGCTGCACTGGCCACTATGCTGGTGGGGTCGTGGACGGCACACAGATTCTCCGCTAACCCTTATTACCAGATATCCAGGGGAGTCTCTGTTCCTTCCCCTCAAGAGTATAACTAAAACACTCATCCTGGGTCACAGCTGCTAGTTTTTGTAGCAGAAGGCACAAAATCCAGCAGTCCTATTTGCAATGTACAGGTCCTGGATATTTGAAAACAGAGTCTTCATATGACCAATGCCTGACGACTCTTTCTACTGTCATTTGCTCAACATTGATGCCCTGTAGTTGAAGTTCATGGGGATAAAGATAGTCTCTCTCAAAAAAAAAAAAAAAGACTATCTTTGTTCAGGTAACAAGTTCAGGCAGAAGAAACTTATGCAAAATTATCAACAAACTCAATTAAACTTCATCTTTAGAAAGCCTTTTAAAACTTGCCTTCATGGAAAAATAAAATAAGATAAAAACAGAGAGGGAGGCAAACCGTAAGAGACTCTTAATCATAGGAAACAAACTGAGGGTTGCTGGAGGGGAGGGGGTGGGGAAGGTGGGGTAGCTGGGTGATGCACATTAAGGAGGGCACCTCATGTAATGAGCACTGGGTGCTATATCCAACTTATGAATCACTAAATTCTACCCCTGAAACCAATAATGATGAATATAAATTTAAAATGTTCTCAAAAAACCTGCCTTCAAAAATCACATGCTGCTTCTTTATATACAAAAAGATATATATAAAGCCTCAAACATCCCATGTGAAGAAATAGTTGTTGAAAAAATTCTACTAGGAGAATAAAAGGGCTTTCATATTTATCAAGGTGACAAAAGAAATAACATCTGAAGAATGCAATGATTTCAAATGGAAAAGCTATTCCCTCTGCTGACCCTTCTTACTCCCCCAAAACCCTGCCCCTTGGGTTTTCCTTCTCCCCAAATACCAGTTTCTAACTACCACCTGACCACATCAGTCTCAGTAGCCAGACAGATCCACAAATTCTCATACTCATCCTCAGAAAGAAGCAGTCTCAGCTAGGATTCAGAGAGGCGTAGCCCTTCCAATACTTTATTTTCATCAACTACTGTAATGTACTTCTAAGGAGAAAAGAGAACTCCACAGATTTCATCCAAGCTCAAGGAGCCAGTGCCAGAGAAAAACGATTTTTAAGTATGGCACAGAATTCGTCACTAAGTTCATTAGCTGTGCAACGAGCACAGACACCTGAAACATAGCAAAAGGGGAGGTTGCCATTAAAGGCTGACGAAAGATCCTGTAAGACATCAAGCACAAAGGGAAGCCTTGATGCCTAAACCAGATGACAATTAGGGGTGAGGAGTACTCCCCACCTGAGGATCCAGCCAGCCCCCTTAGTGGCAAATGGGTCCTGCTCTCCGATGGCCACCGGCAGCAACACCCTTGACCAACCTTGGTTGCTTCCTCAGGCCTGCAGTGATGCTCAGCACCTGTGGCAAGTACCATAGCATCTGTTCAATCACCAGGCACTACAGGAAGGAAGGTTTTTCAAAGGACTGCAGATTGTAGAACAGTCGAGGGAGATCAGGGTGAGAAAAATATTACGTCGTTATTGTTTTCTTCCTATTTTTGCCCTGGGCTGGCTTATTCTAGGGAACTGTGGATTGCAATAACTTCAGACTCAACCTCCAAAATATCTCCAGCCTCCATCCCTTCTATTTCCTTCTCCATAGCACTACTCAAGCCTTCCTCAGCTCTCAGCTGGACGGGGCAGTGGTGTCCAGACTTGTCTGACTGCCTTCAGCCTCTCCCATTTCCAACCCATTGAACGCACCTTCACCAGGTTACTCTCCTGACTAATCAACACCATCGTGTCACTACAAGACCAAATGTCATACAAACCACTCACTATCTCCCTGTTAATCTGGTCCCGGCCCATTTCCCCAGCCTTGAGGTCTGATCCTGCAGCCTCCTTCCCTACGTCCAGTATCCTGCCTTTGGTCTCTGCCTCTTCCCTATCTGGATCAGTTATGATCCTACCACTTCTTCCAGGTTCATCTCAAAGATCACCTTCTTCATGCAGCCCTTCGTGATTGCTCAACATCACCCTGTTCTCACCCACCTGAGTCCCCACAGCACATTGCTTGCACCGCTCCCTTCTGACAAGCCCTTAGGAAGCATCTCCTCCTGCCAGACAAGGATGAATAGACATGACCTTGAAGAGCTTGTAACTAGGAAGGGAGATAGACACTTCAGATGACTTGTAGGACACCCCGGTAACTGATGCATCAGCACTGAAACATACTTTTGCTGAACACTTGAGAACACTCTCAGGGGAATGGCAAATTCAGTCTGGCCCCCAGTTATGTATGTATCTCCCACACCTCCTACCTCCAGTCTACTGCAGTTGATTGGGAATGGGTCTAACCCAATGGCAGTAATTCACACAGTGTCGGGCACACAGATTTTTTTTTTCATTCAAACAAATTTCAACTTGAATAGAAGGAACAGAAAGGCCTGTTCATCTCCAATCCACATCCCTCTGTCATCTACCTTCACCTTGCCCTCTAAGCAGTAGAACCGCAGGACTTGACCATTTACAGGGGCACTGAGCAGCCCCAATCCCCAAGTACATCCCTGTCTGGGTTTGGAAAAGCTTCCTCTACAGTGTCAAAATCTATACTGGAAACTGTTTTTCCCCAAGCCCCAATATCTTCACAGTCCTTGAAATGGGACAAGAAGTGAAAAATAAAACATAGGAAACAAGGAACAAAAATAGATGATTACATTAGAGACAGGACATTTAAATTGCACAGTTTGAGCATTAAGTTAAATGGGAAGATAATAGCATATAAAAAGCAAGCATGTGGGGTGCCTGTGTGGCTCAGTCGCTAAGCATCTGCCTTCGGCTCAGGTCGTGATCCCAGGGTCCTGGGATCAAGCCCTGCATTGGGCTCCCTGCTCCATTGGAGGCCTGCTTCTCCCTCTCCCATTCCCCCTGCTTGTGTTCCCTCTCTCACTGTGTCTCTCTCTGTCAAATAAATAAATAAAATCTTAAAAAAAAAAAAAGGCAAGCATGTGGATCACTAGGTCACCATAAGTGTAAAATGTGCTTAAAATAGATAATAATAAGAGTACAATTTTGTGCCATCACTTGGGCAATGTGTTTAACATCATTTTCCTTATAAATAAATTTTGGTTGATTACTGTACATCTACATTTCACTTTCATAAAATCATTTTAGCCTTTACTGATTTACTTACTCCACTCTCTAAAACAAAGATCCACATGGATGCTTCCAGGGGCTTTTGGAAACCCCTGAAATCATATCCAATCTTTTGAATACATGAACACATCTGCATTTTTCTGAGAACAGTCTACAAACTTCATCTGATTCTTTAAGAAGCCTAAGCGAGATTACGAACTACAAAAGGGGGCACCTGGGTGGCTCAGTTGGTTAAGCGTCTGCCTTCAGCTCAGGTCATGATCTCCAGGTCCTGGGATCCAGCCCCATGTCGGGCTCCCTGCTAAGCAGGGAATCTGCTTCTCTCTCTCTCTCTCTCTCTCTCTCTCCCTCTGCTCCTTCCCCCTGCTCTTTCTCTCTCTCTCTCAAATAAATAAATAAAATCTTTAAAAAAAAAACTGCAAAAGAATGGGCTTAACATTGTAAATGGAATGTTTAATATGCTACCACATATACTATTGTTTCTTTGACATTGTAACACTGCCTAAATGATTACTTTTCCTTTTCAAAATTAGCACCTTTGGGGCGCCTCAGTGGCTCAGTCAGTTAAGCCTCTGCCTTTGGCTCAGGTCATGGTCCCAGGGTCCTGGAATCGAGTCCCGCATCAGGCTCCCTGCTCAGCCGGGAGTCTTCTTCTCCCTCTCGCTCTGCCCCTCCCCCTGCTCATGCTCTCCCTCTCTCTCAAATAAATAAACTCTTTTTTAAAAAAATTAGCACCTTTTACCAAATTAATAAAGTTTTGCAATTTGCACTTTTCTTCTACAATAACTTGGGATAGTCATTTTCTCATTTTGGAACATTTTACTTGTAAAACTCCAAAGGGATCCCAATTTCCAAAACTTAAGGTCTATTCAATAATTTCCAACTGCGATATGAAGCAGCTCCTGGACTTCAGAATGAGTAACACACGGACTTCGTGCCAAAGAGATCCAACCCTTTCTCTTCACGCCATGAACGCTTAGTCTTTCAGGAAACGAAAGAGATGGACCAGTGTATTAAATGCGTTTTCGACTTAACGGTATTTTCAACTTAGCATGGGTTTCTTGAGACCTAACCCCATTGTGGGTAGAGGAAGATCTGTACCAAGTTATCAAGCAAACAGTTGCCCTGTAAAGGCTGTGTTGGGCTGTGTTTGATATGGCTGTGTTTATAACTCTGGGGTTTTTAAACCGCCCGTTCTGGGTGCCTTTTGCGGGGTTTCTACCCTCGGGAGACGTGTGCAAGGAGCAACAGTAGATTTCCAGCTGGGAGCGGCCCAAGCGCGGCCCCAGCATCTCGAGGTGAGCCACCTTCCGGTGGCTGCCACAGTGGGTCCTTGTTGAGACATTTAAAAGTTGTTCTGGCAGAATCCACAGTCCCAGAAGGATCCCTGAGGCAAGACCTGGCCTGAGCCAGCAGCGAGCTGCAGGCCACCATTAAACCAACAAAAGCAGCCACATCCCTCAGAAGCGCTTACACAGAGGAAGCAGCCTATCCTAAGAGTTTATGTCCTATTTATTCAGGCAGAGAAAGGATATTCATTTCAACCAGCAAGGGAAATGTTAGGTTATGTAATACTGGGGATGAAGAGAATGAGGCTGGCTTTTTTTTTTTTTTTCTTTTTCCTGGAGAAAAGTGTTGTGAAATAGTCTAAGGACAACCTCCAGTTTCCAGAGTCACTCCTGCCCCCAGAAGCTTCTGTGAGCCCTGGGCTCTGGGGTTATGGTTAGAGCTGGGGAAACCACATGAGAAATGGCAGGCACTAGACCCTTCCCCATCTAGCACTGCCCCCTCCCCCATGAGAGTCCATGGAAGCCACCAGGAGAATTGGCCACACACACTGTTCATCACTCATTTCAGAACAATGACATTCTGATTATCCTGAAGCACACTTCCCACCTTCTCAAGAATGCAACCTTAGAATCATTTTTTATGTGCCTGCTGCGCAGAGCCAATTGAAGTATAACTAGGAGTTATTAAAATGGATGCTCAAATCGCTCGGCATCGGGGAAATCCAAATCAAAACCTCAATGAGATATCACCTCACACCCGACAGAATGGCTAAAATTAACAAGTCAGGAAATGACAGATGTTGGTGAGGATGCGGAGAAAGGGGAACCCTCCTACACTGTTGGTGGGAATGCAAGCTGGTGCAGCCACTCTGGAAAACAGTATGGAGGTTCCTCAAACAGTTGAAAATAGAACTACCATACGATCCAGCAATTGCCCTACTGGGTATTTACCCCAAAGATATAAATGGAGGGATCCAAAGGGGTATGTGCACCCCAATGTTTATAGCAGCAATGTCCACAATAGCCAAACTGTGGAAAGAGCCAAGATGTCCATCGACAGATGAATGGATAAAGAAGATGTGGTATATATACACAATGGACTATTATGCCATCAAAAGGAATGAGATTTTGCCATTTGCAACGACATGGATGGAACTGGAGGGTGTTATGCTGAGCGAAATAAGTCAATCAGAGAAAGACATGTATCATATGACCTCACTGATATGAGGAATTCTTAATCTCAGGAAACAAACTGAGGGTTACTGGAGTGGTGGGGTGTGGGAGGGATGGAGTGGCTGGGTGATAGACATTGGGGAGGGTATGTGCTATGGTGAGCGCTGTGAATTGTGCAAGACTGTTGAATCACAGGTCTGTACCTCTGAAACAAATAATGCAATATATGTTAAGGAAAAAAAAGAAGAAGAAGATAGCAGGAGGGGAAGAATGAAGGGGGGGAAATCGGAGGGGGAGATGAACCATGAGAGATGATGGACTCTGAAAAACAAACTGAGGGTTCTA
Organism: Callorhinus ursinus; assembly: GCF_003265705.2. Classification (NCBI taxonomy): domain Eukaryota; kingdom Metazoa; phylum Chordata; class Mammalia; order Carnivora; family Otariidae; genus Callorhinus; species Callorhinus ursinus. Next base: position 65,597,928 of record NW_027397068.1, on the reverse strand, counting down.
GAGGGGAGCGGGGTGGGGGGATGGGTTAGCCTGGTGATGGGTATTAAAGAGGGCATGCTCCGCGTGGAGCACTGGGTGTTATGCACAAACAATGAATCATGGAACACTACATCAAAAACTAATGATGTAATGTATGGTGATTAACATAATAATAAAAAAAGAAGTTTATGGAGAGAAAAAAAATGGATGTTCAAGCAGGACCGGGGTTGACCAATATATCAAAATTTCAGATGAGCAACTGGTGAGGGCAAGGGGTGTTTGTTTAAGGGAGAAGTAAGAACATGAGCACAAGTAAGGTCTGAACCAAGGGATGGGTGCAGAGAGGTGGGGGCAGAGGGAGCCTGAGTGCTGTGAGTGAAGGCTCCAGTCGAAGACCCCAACTGGCTGACTGAGCAGGGACAAGGAAGTGACCAGCAACCGGCTCAGGCAGTTGGCAAAGCTCCAGGTGGGCAGGACAAGTGAGGAGGTGGTGTAATAGAGCTATGGAGCCTCAGGTTCTCCCAGGAATGGGAAGTCCTCCTTCAGGGAGACGAGGGTGTAAGGCCAAGACTGGGTCACAGACGAGCAAGGCAAACTCAGTCACTTGGACAGGAGTCTAGAGATTATCTAGGACACCAGCTCTTTTTTTAATCCAAGAACTATTTACTGAGTACCAGCAATGGGCCAGGTATTGTTGTAGGTGTTAGGGACATAGCAGTAAACAAAAGAGACAAAAATCCCTGACCTCATGAAGTTTATACTCTAGTAGAGAAAGTGAAGGGATAAAGGATAAGCAATAAGTAAAATACAGAGAGAAGGTCAAATGGTGGCAAGTACTGAGATGAAATAAAGCAGGGAATGGGGACAAGTACAAGGGCAAGAGTGGAACTTTAAAGTAGGACGATCAGACGAGGTGACCTGAGAACAAGACACTGAACAAACACCTGAAGACAGTGAGGAGACAAGCAGCTTTCTGGGGGAAGAGCATTCTGGACATACAACAGCCCCCAATAGCAGCAGGTGCAAAGACAGGAGTGTCCCGCGCACATTTGGGAACAGGGAGGAAGTGAGCGTGGCTGAACAGATGCTTTGGGAAACAAGAAGGAGAAGAGGAGGAAAGGCAGAGCTTCAAGTTGTGTAGGACCTCGTAGGCCATCCAATGGGGGATAGACCTTTACTCTGAGTACAGTGGATAACTACTGGGGGTTTCGAGCAGGACGGACATAACCTGATTTCTGTTCTAGAAGGCTCACTACAACTGATTAGTATAGACTAGAGTGTGGGTAGGGAGGTGGGAGAGGCAGGGATCAATTAGGAAGCCACTTCCACAATCCAGGTGAGAACCAATGGTGCTCGAACCAGGAGTAACATTCTCAGTGTATTTGAGAGTTTGAGCCAACATATTTACTGATATAGTTGGTGTCCCAGGAGTGAGAGAAAGAATGGAGGCCAGACTGAGTCTCTGGCTTTGGCGTCCAGAACCCTGGTATGGAGCTATCATTTGCTTAAGATAGGAAGACCCCAGCTGGCGCAGGTCTGGGGGAAGAGAGAGTCCCAGAGTCCAGTTTTAGACATGTTAAGTTTGAGATGCCAATCTAGAGAGCCAAATGAATTTGGCGAGCGGGCAACTGAAAGCAATAGGAAGGGTCTGTATGGAAATATAAATTGGGGGGTCATCGGTATACAGATGCCATTTAAAACTTCGGTGCCTGTGACTTCAGGTTGGTGACACTGAACACCAGCCCCACTTTCCTTCTGCTCAGCATCTTAGGGTCCCCGCCCTCCCTATTGTCAGGTTGCCTATTTTGTCCCTATTATCTGGCTTTGCCCAGGTTTGCTTTCCCTGCTCCTGGCTCTTACCTCCTTCTACCCCAAACACATTTACCTTTTCTGAGTCGTATTCTCTCAGACCACTCTTCTTTGGATATAACTGTGTAACAGATATAAATTAAATTAATGGGTATAATTCAGATGTCTGTAAATTGCCCTTTCCACGCTGAGATGAGTTCTTTTGAATAGGGGACGTTTAGGCCATGTCAAAGGAAGGAAGCAGATCACATTTGGGACGTGCGGCACCTTTTGAATGGCCTGGGGGAAGACCACTGGCTCCAAGGCTGAGGGCATGGCCTTTAAGATACAAAATAGACAGGTAATCCACATTCAAAAAATACTCTTTCCACATTTGGATCAGGCCCTTTGAAAAAAGTATGTATTTCCATTACAATTTAAATAAAGGCAACCAGTATTATTTCATACCATTTCATTTAGCATTTTCACAGTATTGTAAATGCTCCAGAAGTTCAACTGAAGAAAAGCTTATTTTATTTTATTTTATTTTGACAGTCAGAAAGAACCAGAGAGCATGGGAGCAGTGCCAGAAGACAAGGCCTGTTCGAAGCTGGATAAAATCCACAAGTGTGTGTGGGCCCAGACCGGTATCTGGTATGAGGCTAAGACCTCTGGCCTGGAGACACTTCTAGGAAGAGTTTTCCTATTGGTTGTCAGTAGGTCTCAATCCTGGCTGTCAACTGAGGAGTCTTTACAAATGACTTGTGCCTAAACCACACCCTCAGACATTCTGATTTCGGTGGAGAGACCCGAGCATCAGCTAAAAAAAAAAAAAAAAAAAATCTCCAGGTGATTCTAATGAGTGGTGAGAATCCCTGAGTTGGACAGATCTGTCCTCTCTGTTTCCATAAATCTGTCCCCTTCAAGCCCATTCATGTACCTCACACACATAGAATCCAACCAGACCATGACACAGCCAGTTCTTCATACTACCATTTCCACATGCTTACTCTTGCTTCTTTCATTACATTTGCTTTAACATTTTTCACTAATTTCTTTACAGGTTTAACATGGTTCAGAATACCTCTTAAGACAATGTGTCAATGTTCATTTGTGAAAAAAATAATAACTCCCAAGAAACAGTTGTAGCATCTGAGAAAAGAAAACCAAAACAATACAATATCCTAAATTTACACCAAGATCTCCTCCCTTTGGAAACTCTGCTGCAGAAATTACTGTGTGCACCTGTTCTCAGAGTGATTCTATTATTGACAATGTGGGCAAAGAAGTAAAGAAAACACACACACACACACACACACACACACACACACACACACACAAAACCATGCTCATTTCAAGCCACCAAGAAACACAGGCCAAAAGAAAGATAATATCAATCAACCTTTGCCAAGTGGAAAAGAACAAAGCCAGCAGGGACTGAAGTTCTATATCCAGCTTCTAATAATTCAAAAGATTTACAAACAATGCGACAGAACAATGCAAAATGAGTCAATACTACTGGGCGTGTGTTTACTCTAGAAAGAAAAACTGGACACCCTGAACTTCATTAATAAAATGTTCTGTGTTTGCACAGTTACCCTCACTCATAGAACCATTGCCCTGTCAGTAACAGTCTCTAGTCTTACCTTAGAGAACTTGTTGAAACATTGTCAGCGCCTTGGTTTCCATGTTACAAGGAGGGAGCTAAAGACAGGGAAAGGTTAACCTCTCTGATGCCCAAAACATTTCCATTTTCTCAAGAAAGTCGGGGGCTATCGTTTTATGTCTACAGCCTAACCCAAATGTTCCTTCCTTTTCAAGAATGGTCTTCTATTCTCCCTTTGTCTTTCTCCATGCTCTGTTCCATTTCCAAATTGTCTTCCATAATTCAAACTGTGTTATAATTAGCTCTAAGGGGCTCTAGAAAAGGCTTTTGACTGCTAGGATTTTGGTGACTATCTGTGTCTGGAGATAAGCAGCCATCTGCTAGGACTTGGTAATGTTCTTTACTGGATAACAGTTTCTCTAGTGAGGCAGCTTACTTGTGTGGTAAAAAGTAGATGGAGAGAGGACAGATAAGGGATCACCAGAATGCCTTCCCACAAGGAATGCTAACTGCACTGTGTGAGAATGGCAAGTCAGGGGAGGGAATGGTGCCCATGTGCTGGCTCTGTTAATTAGCACCATTTGAAGATCATTATGACAAGACCACACAGGGAGAGCATGATGTTTCAAGTGGAGTAGACCATTAAGTAAACAGGAGTACTGAACTGCATTTCCTGGGTGGTTGTGAAAAATCTTTTAAAAGATGGACAGGAGGATGCTGAGGGCTTTAGCTCTTTGGAGGAACCAGAAGGAAGAGCCCAAGCCAAACTTCACCACCACATCCTGATTACTACCAGATTGTCCCAGGCTTTCTCAACTCATTTCAGTACTTGTTAATAAAACAAGAACTTTAATTACAGTCTCAGCTCAAGAGAGATATGGAACTAACACCTCCCATATCCCTATCCAGTAGGAACCACTGCCCTTGGAAGACCAAATAGGACCAAGTAAGAACCTGGCCACCGTTCTGGGAAGGCATGGGAAGAAATGCTAGGGATGCAGGCTGTCTTCCTCCTGGTACCTCCTGTCTACCCACCCACACTGGCCTTCCTGTTTCTCCTGCTCAGTTTGCTTTTGCCACCCAGCCCTTGGACTTTTATCAGTCCTGCTTCAATCCTTGCTTCCCTTGAATTCTGATCTTTGTGATATTTCTAACACTCTCTTCTCTCAGATACAAAGTCTCAAAACCTTGACTCTACTTCCTAACTCATTGCCACCTTCACCTGTGCCCTGGGATCCTAAGGGATGTGCAGCCCTGGCCTTTGGTGGACCTCAGCCAGCTCTCTGCTGCCCCCACCTGGTCCACGAAGCATCTACAGATGGTAATCTGACAAACTGGCCCTTAAATCCAACGCAGCTTCACCTAATTTCAGGCAACAACTCGAATTTTGTTAATTTTGTTTCACTGTAGCCTGACTTAATGATGGGTCCAAAAAAATTCTTCATTTTTAACAGCCAAGTTATGCTTGTGGGTAATGAGTTATGCTAGTGGGTAAATGGGCTACTGTAGGGAAAGCATTTTAAGGTGAGTGCAGAACAGTGGTAGCACAGGAAGCATTCTGAAAAGGCCAGCCTAGAGTGGTGGCTTTTTAAAAAGTCACTGGGACACACTATATACATGTAGGGTTATTCCAAAAAGCGGCCGTTTATGTAACATTAATATTTTTCTTTCCTTCTATTTCAAATTTCCTATCGTAGTAATAAAGGAGGTGGAAGAAGAAAGAAGGGGGGGGAGAGGACACTTGGTTTTTGAAGCAATTCGGAAACTGGGTAGAATAAATTCCAGCACCTGAAGCCACTAAGTTAACCATCCAGACAGTCCCACCCAAAGAACTAGCAGGGCATCAATATGTGCCTGAGATGCTCACCTCCACTTCACCGGTGCCTGGCTGGAATCAGGTACATGGTAGACCTTCCACATGCATTTGTCGAATAGATGAATGTATGCACATGTAATTAACAGCGCTTTGTAAACCATACCTTCATGAAGTGCACTCTAAATATTTGTTACTTTACATAGCCTGGAGGTTAACAGCACTTGCTTGTCATTTGCAGGGATACTCAATAGTACATGCACAGACCCTCTCCTCTCATGGCCCTGGCCCTCTCATTCCTGCCTTTCTACACCATATGACTGGTCAAAAATGGGCCTCGGAGTGGGAAAAATATTTATTTTCATGAATCACCAAAGCACTTCTATGCTCTGGCTCAGAAAATGGTGAGCTCAAATTACATCTCTGCATTGGAAGGTATGTAATGGGACTGATGAATCTGAATGGTCTTCGGAAGAATGGAATTGCAACTTAGGTCCTATAGAAAATGATACATTATGTTTTATAACAGAAAAATCTTTGGGGGACGCCTGGGTGGCTCAGTCGTTAAAGCATCTGCCTTCGGCTCAGGTCATGATCCCAGGGTCCTGGGATCAAGCCCAGCGTCGGGCTCCCTGCTCCGCAGGAAGCCTGCTTCTCCCTCTCCCTCTCCCCCTGCTTGTGTTCCCTCTCTCGCTGTGTCTCTCTGTCGAATAAATAAACAAAATCTTAAAAAAAAAGAAAAGAAAAATCTTTTGGTTGTAACTAATGTCCAAATTAAGCATATTGGGAATAGACAGTTTTTTAAGAATAGAAAAGACTTAAATCGAATTTTTCATAGATTATCTGAATAAACTCAAGACTGAGATATACAGTCTGAGAAAGATAAATCCAAAGGCCCACTACTACATGAAAGAAGTAGAGGTGCCTATCAGCTATGAACAAGAGTAACATTAATACCACGGCGTTTTAATTAGTTATGAAAAAACTGACCAAACAAGATAAAGAGGGATATTATGAATATAAAGGTACACGTTTACAAAAGAGATATAATGCGGCATGGCCCCATTTCCAGAAACTGGCACCCCAACCCAGACCTCAGTGTAATAGCTCCCACACGGGTCCCAGCTCCCAGCTCCCAGCTCCCAGCTGCCCCACCACCGCCGCGGATCCTTCAGAAGCCCAACTACAGCCAACACCCTGCTCAAATATCTGCTCTGAGCCCACATTTCCTATGGACCAAAGTCCAAGGGCCTTTAGCCTGGTCACAACCTGCCTTTCCAAATGAATTTGCCACAAGCCAGCTTCATGTAATCCCCTAGAGCTGAATGAATTCCCACCATTCCCAGAAATGCCAGGTGCTTTTCCACTGGCCTTGCTTCTCTCTACTTGGAATGCCACCTCTAATCTCCAAATGCCCAAACCCTGCCATTCTTTTTTTTTTTTAAGATTTTATTTATTTATTTGAGAGAGAGAGAATGAGAGATAGAGAGCACAAGAGGGAAGAGGGTCAGAGGGAGATGCAGACTCTCCGCCGAGCAGGGAGCCCGATGCGGGACTCGACCCCCGGACTCCAGGATCATGACCTGAGCTGAAGGTAGTTGCTTAACCAACTGAGCCACCCAGGCGCCCCCAAGCCCTGCCATTCTTAAAGGCCAAGCTCAAATTCCACCTCTTTTATAAGATGTGGCAGGAGGTAACGTTTCTTTCCTTTTAAAGCCCTTACAAACAGGAAAACCAAGCAGGGAGAACTGACAGAAAAATGGAAGACCTGTCTTATCCCAGTTTGCATCATCTTTGCTATAGTTTCAGTATGTGTACGCCTTTCTTCCCCAACCAGATTTCATTTCTTGAAGTCTGATTTATCCCTTTATCACTGGCCCAAGAATACAGTCAATAGTATTTTCTGACCAAATGAATATATACATACAGCAGTATATGCATATAGATATAATTCTTTGCTCTCTTCTTTTCTGGATCATTCTCTCTTATCACTCTGAAGGATCAGGGCTTGTCTCTGCAGTGAACTTGCCAAAGTTCATCAACATATCTTCATGTCCACAATAGATGTATGGGCAACTCGGTCTTTCCATAGAAATGACTTGTTGCTCTCTTCTTCTCCCTGATAATAAGGACTGGTCCTACCCTCTATTTTGTACCACCACCACCCCACCCTGGCCCAGTCCAAGGTCCTGTATAAACAGTGTACCAGGCAGTCACAGTTTGTATTACAACATCTTCAGCGTCTTGGGGCGCCTGGGTGGCGTCTGCCTTCGGCTCAGGTCGTGATCCCAGGGTCCTGGGACTGAGCCCCGCATCGGGCTCCCTGCTCGGTGGGAAGCCTGCTTCTCCCTCTCCCACTCCCCCTGCTTGTGTTCCCTCTCTCACTGTGTCTCTCTGTCAAATAAATAAATAAAATCTTTAAAAATAATAAAAAATAAAAATAAAAAAAAAGATCTTCAGCGTCTTTACAAACAGCATCCCTGTCTTCTTGGGTACCATGTAGGTACAAAGTCATAGAAGACCAGTGCTAGGCTGGGATGTTGATTTATCAAGCTGACCATCACCTTCAGAGTTCAGATGAGGACCATGCAGTCCAGAAACCTAAAATGACTTGCCCAAAATGCTAGGCTTTCAACTAATATTTAGTTACTTACTATGGACAGCAATCACTGTGCTAGGTGTTAGGGTCATCATGATAAAAAAAAGATAGACCCTTCATGAAGTTGCTAACAGGAAAGAAAGCTAACAAAAAGCAAACTTCATAAAATGTCAATAGGTGTTCTGATATGCAGAGTATAGATTTCCATGAGAACATACAGCCTCCCTGCAGAAGAAAAGCAGATGGAAGTAAAGGGTGAACAGAGATGAGTCAGCAAAAGGGAGGCAGGAAGGTTCTAGCTGGCTAGTGAGAGCTGGGCCAGGTAGCAACTCCATGAACTTTTGTCTTTTGCACTCTGTTTTTGACTCTAGTTCTTTCCCACTCTCTAATTCTCCTCTTCCAGCTCTGCATTCCTATGACACTTCAACTACTCTCCCATCTTTCCACCGCCTCCCTCCCTTCCTCCTTTCCTGCCTCTCCCCCAACTCCTCTCATCCAGCCTCCATGTATTCCCAGGAGCATGCAGCAATCCCTACACAAAGAGTTAAAGATCCTTTGCTGAGTTGAGGTATTCTGAGTGATAACAGAGCCTTCTTCCCCTAGCACACGCAGTGATCACTCCACAAACATTCACTGCCAACCACGTGTCTCCTGGGGGAAGTAGAGACCTCATCAGAGTGGATAGGAATCGGCCAAGTGAAGGTCGGTTTCACAGTGGCCATCCTTCTGGCCACAGAAGTAGATGTGTGAAGACCAGGAGCCCTAGCATCTTTGAGGAACTCAGAGATCATAGAGCTAGATCAAGTTGAAGACTGCAGTAGGGCTGGCAAGCTCAGCAGAGGTCGAATGGAGGAGACAAGTAGCCCAGGGGCAGGGGGTGCCTCTGTCATATTCATCCACTGGGAACCTGATTATTGCTTCCACAGGACAGCAGGAATATGCAGTTTTCTCTACAGAAATAGTTGAGATTATTAACCAAAAATGCTCTTTAAAAATACTTTTCAATATAATAACTGCTAAAGGAAGCGTGTGTCTCCTCCACACCAGATTTGTGACTTTTTTTTTTCTCACTTCTGAACGAAAGAGCCGGTATTTGGGATCCTCTGAGCCTGGGACTTGTTTTTTTTAATATCTCTAAACCTAAGATTTAATTTTTTTCAATGTAGCTTTTCTTCCTCTCTACAGCTTGAAATCAATTTCAAAATGCCAGTTACTTACGGCTGATACATTTCAACAATTTTCTATGAAAAGCCGAAAGAAAGACACTGAAATTAGCCAATTTCTTCTGATCATGATAGTTGTGCTAATGGAATTCTTTTTCAATAATTTCTTAGTTTTTCAATGCAATTCTTTAGGCCCCGACAAAGTAAAATATAATTTTTAAGTGATACAAGAAAATACAGAAGGAAATAACTGTCCAAGAGATTTGGAGGAATTGAAATAAAATAACTGACATGATTTGAGAAATAGAATGGTGCAAAATTCTTGTCTCTGTCTCTTCAGAGTGATAATTTGAGATAATGTCTCTATATCCCTAAAAGAGAATATGGATTAGAATGAAATCACTTCTTAATATGCCATTCTGATTTTGGAAATGTGATAAAACATTTTATGTTAGTAGTCTGAAGTGATTTGGAAATCATTTATTTTTCAAGTATTTGAAACCTTTTAAGTCTTGCCACTAGAAAAGGGAGGGAAGAGGTATTTTTTTTAAAAAAGAAGAAGGTCATTTTCAAAGCCGCGGGGAATGGTGGAAAGACCAAGGCTGGCCTGGTGGGATGATGGTGCGGCCGGCCATCCCTGTCCCTGTGACAAGCTGGCTGTCATGCGTTCCCCAGCCCCCTCACCTCCAATTAGGGCATCGATAAAAAGAGGGAACACTAGTTCAATATTTATCAAAAGTCAAAGTTTACCCCAAATATAAAATAAACTGTCAATATGTAGTCCCACCACGCTCCAGGTGGGCTGAGAGAGGAGGCAAGAGCAACCCTCAGTAAAGGTTGTGCTCAGAGGAGAAGGCCATGCCAACAGCAAACCAACCTGTGGGCCCAGCTCCGGGGGCTGGAGCTGCACCTGCCTGCACAGGTTCTGGGGCTCCCAGCTCTGGAATCCTGCGCTTCCCAGTTCAGAGTTCAGGATTCTCTAACTGCATTGTCTCCTTTTTTTTTTTTTTGATTTTTATTTATTTATTTGACAGAGAGAGAGACACACAGCGAGAGAGGGAACACAAGCAGGGGGAGTGGGAGAGGGAGAAGCTGGCTTCCCGCTGAGCAGGGAGCCCAATGCGGGGCTTGATCCCCGGACCCTGGGATCAAGACCTGAGCCGAAGGCAGACACTTAATGACTGAGACACCCAGGCGCCCCTGCATTGTCTCTTTAAAACAAAATCTCTCGAAAGCCAGTTTAATGATGGCACTAACAGTGATTTATATGTCACGACAGACTCTTCTAAAAAACAAACCACTTAAAAAAAAAATCAGTGAACTGGAAGACGCTTGAGTTCAAGTCCAATTCCCTGTTACCCTGCTATGTCTCTGACCACCCTGCCCCCCTCCACACCTTGTTTTCTTGTTTAATAGAGGGGGCTCCCAGCCAGGAAAATGAGATCATGAAAGCAACTGTGCAGGACACAGCTGTGAGCAGGGAAGAACATTATTTCTGCTAATTCTAAACTACCCACCCCACACACACACACAAATGGAATTTGGGGTGTTTGCAAAACTTCATTTGATTTTTATCACTGCTATTTCTGTTTATAGTAATAATAGTAAGGCTGCAAAAAATATTTTAGGGACTGCAAGGTTTTTGGCAATTAGATTTGGCATTTTTTTTATTTACCTATTTTACAACTGAAGTCAGTGATTTGGAAAATGCTTATTACTTTGTAAACCCAAACTCTTCATAACAATAAAACAATTATGAGCATTCTCTTTTTTTTTTTTATTCTGAGACCGTGTTAGAGACAATTCATTGTCTTCCTTTCCTATTTCCTTCTCCATCTAGAAATGAGAGAGTTCTGTGAGAGGTGTTTAAAAGAAAGAGTTGAAGGCAGAATAAACAGGCACCTCACATTCATCTTCACTGACGCTCAGAACAACACTGGTTGGTCTCTAACGGGAAAAAAAGAAAAGAAAAATTTGCGTACAAGATAGAGAAACTCAGCATATTGTTTTCCAAACTTTAAGGAAATGGTGCAATTTGGGTTGGGAAAAACAATTTCACTGTTTTTGTGAGGCAGGTGCGGTGTGTATGAACTTGTTTGGGTGTTCAGTCATTGACCTTTATCAGATGGGCTGGAGAGCAAGGATTTGGGCAGGTCATGCTGTCAAAGATAAATCTGTGCCTGGTATTTTTCTGCCTAAAGAAAAATTACCTTCTCGTGTTATCTAAAGCTTTGTCCTTATCGTAACCTGCTACATTTGAAATAGTTCTTTCTTCGTAATAGTTTTCCAATAAGCTACTGGGTTTAATAGTAGATCATTTAGAAACTATGATAAGATCAGTATTACTTAAGGTCTCTAAATTAATTTACTTGAAAATATGGTAATGGTGTCCTTGTTTATTTGCCCGTACAGAAGGTTGACCTTCTCCTGGTAATCCATAAAAGCAGTGTTCACTTCATCTGGTGGTAATATGAGTTTCCAGCATGGCCTACAATCTGAAATAAATATGATTTTCCCCATGGGCTCTATATTTCCTCAGCTCCAAATCACCATTTTAATCTCTTTAATTGTCCTTCAAAGTATGCTTACCTTTACTCACCTATCAAGAGTGTGATGCAACCAGCATGGCATCAAAGAATCTAAACCAAAGGGCGGTGGGTAAACTGCAGAAACACACCCACGATCCTTCAGAGAAAAGACACCTCTGAAGAACGGTGTCTGTTCAGAGAGTGTCAACACAGCTCCACAAAGAGAAGCCCACCCCCAACAATAAGGCTTCGATGAAAACGTACATGCTCCGACTTCTCTTTTAATTCATTTCCCTTCTAGGTTTCAGAGTCTTATTTCTTCACAATCTGGAAGAATTGGTGATTTGTTTCAGACCACAGTCATAAAGCACACACAATCCAAACTTCCATTATGTGTCATTCTTCTGTCTTCTGTTCTTCTTCCCTGATTGCTCCCTGTGTGAGGCTTCTTGTTCCAACAAGATTGTCATCTCCTTGAATATAAGACCATACATTTTCAGACCACTGTTAGCACATCACACAGGTCTAGGGACACAGTGAACGCTCTAACAGGAAATGAAAGGAATTGAATGAAGAAGTAGAACAAACATGATTTTCCTGTCAGTGATTAATAACACAAAGAAACTGCATGAATGTTTCAATCATCATGGGCAATTAATGTGAAAAAAATTGTAAACTAAAGGCACCAATCCTTTGGAGGGATGAGAGTCTACATTTGTACTAGCCTAGCTCTTATTAAATGTCCTGAGCCAAGTACTGACAGACGATTGTCCAGAACTCTCAGTCACAGCAGAAGAAAAGGTCTTGAAATAAAAGTGATGAGCAGGTAAATATGAATGGGATTTTGAAGTACCCAACCCATGTAATGATCCACAGGCCCTGAATTAATTAATTTCTAAACCAACTCCTTTCGACAGTGGAGACACAAGTTTGACCCCATGCGTCCCAGACACTGTATAAAACGCTCTCCTTTTGTTGCAACATGTCATTGAACAATCACCAAGAAGGAAACTGAGGCTCAAAAATGTGAGAAAACGTGCATGCAGTCAGGTCCCCTTACCAGTAGACTAGCCCAAGCCCTGTGTTTAATGGGTGAGAATCACGAGGCTCGGGTAGTTTAAGCGACTTGACCACTGGCAGTGAACTAGGGACTGAACCATTCCCAACACCAGGTCTCCTGACTCACATTTCAGGCACGCTTTCTATTACATAGAATAAACAATGACTTCATTTACTAGCTGCACAAAAGTTTAACAAGAATTTTCCAGAGAAGCATGGGAACACTCCACTTATTTGTTTTAATAAACAGAAGTCTTTGTTTTCTAAATACATGCTAAAGACTTATTTTATTTTAAGAGAGAGAGAGAGAGAACGCGCATGGGACGTTTGTGGGGGGAGCTGTGGACGGAGGTAGAGAGTGAGAAGCTTAAGCAGCCTCTGCACTAAGCATGTAGCTTGATGCGGGGCTCGATCTCACGACCCTGAGATCATGACCCGAACTGAAACCAAGAGTGGGGGCGCTTAACTGACTACACCACCCAGGTGCTCTTTTGCTAAAGACTTTCAAATCTATTCTCTCTTTTTTTAAATTCAATTGAGTTAACACGTCGCGTATTACTAGTTTCAGGGGTAGAGTTTAGTTCACAACTAATTTTGAACAGAAACTGAGAAGTGGTGCCGTTGTTACTCCTTTCCACTTCCTGCACCGGGGGCCCGAGGGCTGCTCCACAGAAGAGAAGCCAGAGCCTCAAAGCGCTCCTCCCGTTCCGGCTCCTCTGCGGCGGTCGCTCAGCTCACTGGCCGGCAGACTTCTCTGCATTTCGCCTGACGACGCCCAGGTGCGCTGATGCAGACGTGAGGGATGAGCAGCCAGGGAGAACTGGCCGCCGCATTCCTGCACAACGTGGCACCCGCTCCAAGCTCAGCCCAAGCCTCACCCAGACCTGCGTTTGAAGTTTGCCTCTTTCACTTCCCGACTCATGATTGGGGGCAAGTTATTTATCTGTTTCCTCCTTGTTTAAAATAATGCTTATGCCAAAGGGTGTGGGGCTGCAATGGAACGGTGGGTTCTCAAGAAGTGTGAACTGTGACCATTATGTCCCTAAACTGGAAGGAAAGCAGCGCTGTGGTCCAGAAACTGTATCCTAGTGGATAAACAAAAGCAGAAAGGGTATAGAACCCGGGGTTCCGTGATAAGTGGCAGGCAGAGCTAATAACTACCCTGTACGCACCAAGAAGGCCATGCGGGTGGTTAATATATCAAAATATCCACACCAGGGGTTAAAGGGCCACTAACTCAAGCCCCCCCGGGTGCTTGCTTTTCTGTGCCACCCCAGCTGCCACGGCCCCTCCCATCTAACTCCACCCAGGAGCCCAAGGGTTCGCACCTGGCACAGGGGTAGATGGGCAAAGGGAGGAAGACACCCCAGATCCTGCTTAGGTGCCACTGGCCACATCCCTGCTAGTCGGTTGGTACCTATACTAGGCAGGCTGTACCTGTAACTATTTTGAATATTTATTTGTGTCTCAGAGAACATTTTGTGACCTTCAGTAGTAGTTTTAAGTACCAAAATGAAATCGATGCCTACGGGACCTAAGTAAGCAGGCATTTTTGGAAGCTTTGTGCTATGGAGAACAAACACTACTTCCTCCCCTTGGATGCAACCTCACACCAGGAGACACACGTTGGGGAGATACACTTTGGGGAGCCGGCTAGACTATAGCCAGCTTTCATCTAGACACCCTGTTGCAAGGCATGTTCTCATACAGCAAGTCTCCACTTGCCACCCTAATCCCCTGAATACATAATTCAAAACAGATGCAACACTAAGCTGCAAAATCTTTGTAAGGAAGTCCAACAACGTTATGGTTTTTCCCATGATATCTGCATGGGTGCTTTTTTAAAATCTGTAATATTAAACTAGTTTAATTAGTGCCTATTGCACTAATTCTTATAAAGCAAGTCCAGTATTGGTTAATTTTAACTTCACATTAGAATCACATGGGAAGCTTTTATACAAAATGTTGATGCCTGGTCCCAACCCCAAATCAGTTAAATCAGATTGTTTGGGGTGGAACCCGAGCATCAGTATATGGCTTAAAGCTCCTCAAGAGTATCTAATGCGCAGCCAAGTTTTAAAACCACTGTCCTACAAACCACTAGAAATATAAAACAGAGTACCTGGGCTTACCAGCGTGTGTGTGTGTGTGTGTGTGTGTGTGTGTGTGTGTGTGTGTGTGTTCTAGCAGCCCCCTCAGTTGTAGTCATAAATATTTATTGAGTGAAATATACATACAAAATGTAAATATACATACATGTCCCACATGACATATGTCTATGTTTTTTAAAAAAAGAACGCCCAAGGTACTCAACTAGTTGAGTCCACTCAACTAAAGAAATGGAACATTTCAAAATCTGTAAAGCTTATTTTTTGTTCCCCATTTTAGTATTCTTTCTTCTCTCTGGCCAGTTAACCACTACCCAGAATTTTGCTTCTATCTTTCCCTTTTTTTCCCTTATGATTTTTTTTCATAGATTTTGTACTTCCATACAAAATAGTTTGCTTCTGCCTGTTTTCAGATTTTTATAACTGATTCCTACAAGATACATTCTTCTGTGTCTTGTCAATTTTTTGCTCAAAATTATGTTCTGATGAATTTTATACATATTTCATTTAATGCCCCCCCAACAGCCCCACAAATGAGTTTTACAGATGAGCACACTGAGGCTTAAAAGAGCAAGTACTTTGACCAGAGTCACATTCTAATAGGAGCAGACATGGCATCAGAACATAGATCTGTCCCTCTCAGAGTTTACCCATTGAATTATCCTGGCTAACCATTGTACTGAACCTGACACAAAATTGTGAGGAATATGAGAAGTCAAGTCTCTGGATAACAGGGTTTGAGAATTTAAAAACACAAATTATGCTATTTCACCATGCCTACATGATGTTATGTTCACCAAAATTGCCAGAGCAAGTCATAAAATCCTGTGCAGAGTCTATTGGGCATTTTACAACTTTCCATAGAATGGATATGTACATTTCACCTACCAGGCAAGTGCATACAACTGATGTCCATTCTGATTTCTTTGAAACTACTGAACTTTAAAGTGCTAAACTGATGACTACATAGACATGTCTATTATTAGGTGGATATATTGCATATAGAAAAATGTTATCAATTCTCTTATCCTTTTTACCATATTAAATAAGGATAAGTTTTTCCCACAAGCAACTGTGAATAGTAAATGTGTTGAAGGCAAATTATGCCTAATAATTCCTTTTGTTTCCATATCTGTTGCCTCCTCAATTTGGCTTAATGATCAGCCATAATCTGCCATAAATTTCAGGGGTAAATAGTATGACTTAACGTATGTATCACGTACATTCTCTTCTGGGTTGTTGTTTTTTCACTTTTTTGTTTTTACTTAGTTGAGATTCACACTATAAACCTTCAAACTGTTGTTTTGAATAGAAAGTTCTTGGTGAGGTTGGAGTGTTGACCAAGAAGACATTTGTTTTGATGAATTACTCCAGTCAAGGATCTAACCCGCAGACCTTGCCTACAGGGAGGGAGTGGAAGCTTCTTTCACAGGCTGGTTTACAGAGTCCTACAGATAAAGCCAAATACCAACTTACTCCTTAGCCATAAGACATTCAGTGATTAAAAGTCTGGTACACTTGCATCGTTGGGCAAACCAAATAGGAAACCATTTTGTTTCCTCTTGCTGGCGGATTCTATGTAGGAAAGGCTTGCCACTGGGACTGAAAAAGTGTGGGGTTCTGGTCTCCCCATTTACTGGTCAATGTTTGGCTTAGCATTTCCTGGTTGATGCTCCTTGCGCTTCCCTTTAGTAAGCCCTGAGCTGGCTATTTTCAGGAAAACCTTTTCTAGCTTAATCTATGCACATTTGAATTGTAGTATTTAAAATTGTATTCAGATGTGGGCTTGGCTGCTTTGCTAACTTTGTGATCTTAGTTAGACATAAAGGCTGTAAGTCTGGGGTTCCTTATCTATAAAGCGAGAATAATATTCCTTCCTTTCAGGATTGCATGAGGATTAAATGAGATACTAACTTTAATACACCTAGAACAGTGCCCACAACATACCAGGGTTCTTACTGTATGACATCTACTATTATTTAAAAAAAAACAATTTTTAAATAATAGATATTATTTGCAAATATATATTTAATATTGGCATCTAACTTCTTCACAGAAGGGAAAACAAAGTAATGTTATGGGCTTATTGAAATGAACAACAGTCCTTAGAATAGTGCTTGGTGCAGTACTGGCAATCACTGATTTTTATTAAATAAGGAATATTTATGGGCACAATTTTAATAAAAGAAGAAAACCACTAACTGTGTGTATAAGGATTATAAAATACTTCTTAAATTCAGAGTTCAGAAATACAGAAAGGAAAAAGGACTGCAGAGTCAGGAGGTGCTTTTGTGGGTCATTTCATCTACATGAAAGAGAATATTTAGACAAACTAAAAAGGTCAAACTAACCTGAACTCAAATTTTATTGACAAAAGTTTAAGCTACCTTTAGCATATGTCATCACACCGTAATCAGGGCCATCAACAAATATTTACTGAGGGCCTGCTGCACTCACAACATTTATGGTTAAGTGATTTGGAGAATTACTAAGAAGACTACAATAAGGTACTTGTCTTGAATGATTACAATCTTATTTGGGGAGACAGAGCATAACATAAAAATAAATCTGTAAAAAAAAAAAAGTGAAAAAAAAACAGCCTGCAAAATTTTCCAGTGTTGTTTTAGAATGTGCCTTTATTACTCTAATGTAGAGAAAATATTTTAAAACATAAAGCTTACGAGAGAAAGAAAAAACAATTCTCTAGCCATCACAGATTTTTTTTGTCAATAACCTCACAAAAGAAAGATTTTAGATCGAATGATATGAAAAACACCAATTTCCGCCATTTTTTCCACATGGGCAACTAGAAATTTTGTATGGTTCAAACTTCATTTCAGTGAGTTTTTTGTTTTTTTTTTTTAAGTCAAACACATATTGGTCTATCCTATCCACTCTAAACTCCTGCTTATTTCTTCTGGAGCCTTTTCAGATTTGAGGGAAATTTGGGGAGGAAAAAAATTACATCATGTTTAAACTCAGGGATTGAAAAACTAGCACAAAAAGTTGATCAGTGATGCAGAAAAATTTCACCCAACACATTTCATAAAGAACAAAAACTTAAATGCACATGGTAGATCCATTCCAGTAAACCATGTTAGTGCAGTGATATAATCTACCAATCAAATTTGAAAATAATGTCCCTCCAAAAAGAATTCATTTTGCTTAGAAGATTATGCACATTGTGAACATTTATGGAATACAATTGCCACCCCAAATACTTAACTTCACAATAAATAGCAAATTGTTTCAATTTTCCATATAATGGAAAAAGTTTTATTTTTTTAACGGTTCATATCTTCAGAAGTTGTCCAATTTGACCAATGTCCCTTTTTCCATGGTGCAGTGGGTCTTAAAATCTGAAACTCATCTATATCTTGCTATGTATTTTCAAAACAATTTTAAATTCCCACACAACATTATTTACAACCATAAATCTAAAATCTGAATTTTTAAGAATGACAGGTGAGAACCTTACCTGAACTAAAAAAAAAAAATTAAAGGAAGCAAGCAAACAAAAGATATTGACTTATTTAATATAGTTAAAAAGTTGTTTGCTCTCATTCCTTGATAATCTAACAATTCTTCTAATGTGAAAGACTGTCATCATAATTTATGAGCTCTGAAAATCTAGGAACCATGTATCAGGTCCTTAAAGACACCAACCACTGTGTCCATACATATCCCACACTCATGTCTCAGCATCACTTTATAAGAGACAAATGCTTTCTCTGCTTTATGTGATTTTAACACAATATTCAAGGCTTTGGTCTGATGACAGCTTTTCCTTGCAGCTGTAATATTAGCTTATCTGAGGTAAATTTAATAACATAGGAGAAAAATACTAAAACTTACCTTCTTTGAGAGCTAGAGAATAGAATTCCTAATCGAAAACTAATGATGTAATATATCGTGATTAACATAACAATAAAAAATTAAAAAAAAATTCCTAATCAAATGGATTGGCATCAGATTCTGAAAATATTTGAAGCTATGTGCTCATTTATCTGACTGACCAGAACCTTAGAACCTACCAAAATAAGATCTATAAATCAAATATTTTTTTTGGACAAAGCTAACACTGTTTATTCAGGCATTGATAGCATTCCTGGGAGATTCATTTCTGCTTTTAGATAAATTTTGTTTACTAAAAGAAAGCACAGAACAACTATCTCAAAAAAACACCAGTATTTTTTTTTTTCAAAAGATGGCAAATGTGCTCTTCACAGGGAAGGGAGGTGCTGACTGCCACTAGTGTTCATGGTACATACACCACAAGCTAGTGCAAAAGTGGCGTAGCAAGTAACAAGTATTTTGTATTCTGAGCCGTAGAGGTGAAAACGTGTATTGAGAAAAGAGATTTTGCAAAATACTAATTATAATGGACAATGGGTTAATATTTTTAATATATAAAGTGATCTTTAAAAATTTTTTTTTTTGGAAGATTTTACTTATCCATTGAGAGAGAGAGTGCAAGCGGGGAGCGGGGCAGAGGGAGAGGGAAAGAGAGAATCCCAAGCAGACTCCATGCAGAGCTGGGAGCCCAACTGCAGGCTCGATCGCCCAACCCCGAGATCATGACCCAAGCCGAATCCAAGAGTCAGACATGTAACCAACTGAGCCGCAGGCGCCCCTGAAATCTGTTTTTAAAATGGACCATGTGAACAGAAAAACTAGCAAAAGACAGAATACCAAAGGCTAATAAGCAGAATTTTTTAAAGTTCAACCCCACTGGTAATCAAAGAATTACGAATTTTTAAAGCTGTATGTGACCAGTTTTGAAATCCCATTTATGGTTTGATGATGTAGGAAACAGGCACTCTGGAACACTCCTGGTGGAAACAAAAATCCTTAGAGCCTTCCTAGAGAGAACTGACTTCAGCTCAAAATCTCAACACATGGAAGGAAAAAAAAAAAGCTTTCCTATTGTCTCATCTACATTTCAAAATAATATAATTGAAAAAATACCTCATTCATGAAGGCAAAAAAAAAAAATCCTTTACAAACACATAAAAAAATCTCTAAAAATATACAATGTTTTAGACTCAGAAACTTAATATTATAAATGTATTTTTATTTCCAAAATGAGTTTCTAAATTAAGGCCTCCTACAGGAATAAGCATATGAGAATAGCCTAAACATATCTGAAGGACTAAAAAGAGAGTTACCCCACAAGTTATAGTCAAGCATTATTTTAAAACTAAGAACTAAGATTGAGGCAATGAAAGTTCATTAACATGGCCAAATTATAAGTTTGGGTTTTATTTCTTTGTTTGTTTTTTAAAGGAGCCTCCATGCCCAGTTGTGGAGCCCAACGCAGGGCCTGAACTCACAACCCTGAGATCAAAACTTTGAGCTGAGATCGAGTCAGACACTTAACCAACTGAGGCACCCAGGTGCCCCCAAATTACAAGTTTAAAAAGAAACTGTCATGGACTAAATTGTTTCCCCCCAAAATTCATAAGTACATCAGAATATTGATTTTATTTGGGGATAAGCTCTTTAAATAGGTAATTACTACATCTGAAACTAATGATGTACTTTATGTTGGCTAATTGAATTTAAATTTAAAAAAAGAAATTTCAAAACCCCTAAATAATAATAATAAATAAATAAATAGGTAATTAAGTTAAAATGAGGTCATAGGGTAGGCCCTAACCCAATAGGACTGACATCCTTATAAGAAGAGGAAATTAAGATGTAAAACCTGGCAAAACAAGAATAATGTCTATAATTCTGTTAATAGCACTTTACCAATGGCAGTTTCCTAATTTTAATAATGTGCTATGGTCATATGAGATATTATTGGGGGAAACCAAATAAATGTTACACAGGAATGCTCTGTCCTATTTCTGTAACTTCTTGTAAGTCTAAATTTATTCTAAAAGAAAAATATTTTAGAAGTATACATTGTAATAGACAATTCTGGGGCGAAGGAGGAGGCCTGCTTAGCAGTCATTCCTCCTTTCTGAAATCACTTAATTTCCTTTTGAAGAAAAATGGTATAAATATTTCCCCACTGCATATAGACAAGCAATGGAAATCTAAATCAAGGAGCTTTTATACGTCCAAGCACAATGCATCTATAGTGGCCATCACATATGACTTCAGCAGGAACAGTCCTCTCAAAGCCAAGGCCTAGGGACATGATCCAAGCTGGTCTAACCAGACCCTCTCTCCAGGGCTTTTCATCTGAATCGGTGATGTAACAAAGGAAAGACAGAGGTTATTAGTTCCTAAGTGCTCACATGGCACTTGTTACCCTGGTCTTCCAATGGCTTGTGACCCTGTGATCTACTGAACATTCTTCCAGGATATTCGCTTTTGTTTGAGTTAGCTGAAGCCGGTAAACAAGGAACTATAACTAAATAAATGGTGTCTTATCCAGGCTTATTTTAAGTAAAGAGTTAAGTGAACTTGTCCTCCTGTGAATTCCACTCCATTTAGGGACAACTGGTCACCGATTCTCATTTCTTTGGATAAAAGCTCTAATTAAAATATTTCCAACTCTGCCAAAAATTAACAACAGATTACATAACACAAAAATAATACCTACATCTTAGGTTATAGTGAGAATTAACAAAAATGCCTTTCGTATTATAAAGCACTTTGTAACCAATAAATTTCCATACAAATGTTGGTTATTAGTAATAGGACACTAAGTGATGGAAATTTCTGACTGTTTTCTCAACCTGTTGGATTCCATTGAGAGTTCCAAAAGAGCCAAGATTGTCTTATTCACCACTGTGTCCTGAAAACCTATCACCGTGCCTGGCATACAGAAGGCAGTCAACAACTATTTGTTAAATCGGTATGTTATCTTTGGAAATTATGTAGTCAGATTGAGATAGAATAAATCTTGTTTCCATAATTCACATTACTAGATAATTCTCTGATGATTTTTCTTTTTGATCTCAAGGAAAATCTCTATGTCCACCAGAACAGGTTTTTTAATTAGGTAGGAGGGAAACAAGATGGTGGAATGAACTGCCTCTTCCCAAATACACATCCCTAAAAATGGGGGAAAAAAAGGTAACGTTCAGTTCCTACTTCTTTTTTTTTTAAATGTCCCATGAGCTGCATTCTGAGAAAATTCTTTGACCTGATTTTCTAGCTCACTAGCTGACTCCTCATCTGGTCTTCGATTCTGTTATTCTTCTCATCTATTGAAGTTTTTTTGTTTCCCAACATCACATTTGTATTTTCTAAAGTCTTTATTTTTTCTCTCTTATGGACACAGTATCACTCACATCTCCCGAAGTGTTTAAAGATATGTGATAGTACATGTCCTAAAGTCTGGTTCTATTTGTTCTATTAACTATTTTCTCTGTTTGTTGGGGTTGAAGCCTTTTTCCTTTGCGGGTGATTCCCCCCCTAGATGTTTAGTCTTGCTTTCATACTTACCTTTTAATTTGAGCTTTGTCATTAGTTTGTGAATGCTTTATCTTTTTACCAAAACTTTCTCCTGGAGATGTGGAAGAGTGGAATATGTTGCCACAGGTAAAGTAATTACTAGGTTTGGGGCATGATGCTCCCCATTACTCTTAGGTGATACCTGATTGCCAGGGCACTTCATGTCTATTCAAGCCAAGTATCCACATTCACAGTTTCTTCTGTAGGATGACAATTTTGTAACCTGTTACTTGGCTGTTACCTGTCTCTTCCTGGAGCTGTTCCTCAATCAGGCAGCCTCTCCTGTGTCTTCTTAGTCCCACCTCTGATTAGGGGCACATCTAGAGCCTCTTCTACCTTGCTAGCACTCCTCCTCTGTACATGTCTTGGGCAGTATTTTCCTCCTACATGTTCATCTGAGAACATCTGTTTGGTATGTCTGGGCTTTCTCATAGCACCTAACCTACCAAGGGCACCCATTCTATTTCTAGCATGGCCATTGATTAATTTTTTTATTTCATTTTTAGGCTACATTAAAAAATTCAAGTATTTGAAAATAGGACTTCCTGAAGGAGAGAACGGAGAAAATGGAAGAGAAGAAATACTCAATGCAGTAATAGAAATATCCAGAACAAACCAAAAAACTCAAGACTGAATAAAAAATGAATCACACCATACATTACGGTAAAAATTTCAGTATACCAGATACACAGAAAATCCTGATGTCTTACAAAGAGAGAGAAAAAATAAAAGCAGGTCATCAGCTAAGAAAACAGAATCATACTGACATCGGACTTTAGTAACTGAATGCAAGATGACAGTAAGTAGACATTTCAAAGGTGGAATACAAATATTTCTAAGCCGAACCAAGATGTTAGAGCAAACAAACACATTATCAAACTTGCAAGGTCATAGAAAATTCATTAGCCACCAACTATTTTTTAAAGCATTATTGGAGATGTTTTAAAGAAAAGAAATAATCCAAGACAGAGATGTGAGACCAAAAGCCAATGATGATAAGCATAATGAGAGACACAGATCAACAGAATAGAACTGGAAGTCCAGAAATAAACACATGCAGTTATGGTCAACTGATGTTGATAAGACTTTCAGTGAGAAAAAAAGAATTTTTCAATGGGGTACTTCTAGACAGTGACATGCAAAAGAAGTTGGACAACTACCTTACTCCATATACAAAAAATTAACTCAAAACAGACAAAATACCTAAATGTAAAAGCTAAAATTATAAAATTCTCAGAAGAAATCAGAGGTGCAAATCTTCATGGCCTTGGATATGGTGTCTTAGATATGACACCAAAAGCAAACAATAAAATTAAAAATGATACTTTGGATTTCACCTAAATTAAAACCTTTGGATTCAAGGATACTACCAAGACAATGAAAAATAGCACAAAGAATGATAGAAGATATTTTCAAACCATATTTCTGGTAAGAGACTTGTATCTAAAGAGTTATACGAAAACAATGAATTGTGGATCACTACATCAAAAACTAATGATGTATGATGACTAACATAATAAAATAAATTAAAAATAATAAAAATAGTTACAACTCAATAATAAAAAGACAACCCAGTTTTATAAATGGCCAAAAGCTCTGAACAGGCATATCTCTAAAGAAGACATACAAACGGCCAATGAGCAGCTGAAATGTGCTGAATATCACAAGTCTTTAGAGAAATTCAAATCAAAACCCCAATGAGATATTACTTCACACTCACTAAAGGGACTACAGTCAAAAAGATGGACAGCAGCAGGTATTGGACAGGATGTGGAGAAATTGGAAGCCTCATGCATTGCTGGTGGGAATGTATCACAAGGAAGCTGTTTGGCAGTTCCTCAAAAAGATAAACATACAGCTACCCAATGACCCAGCAATTCCATTCCTAGGTATAGAAACAGGAGAAATGAAAACAGGTATCTACAAAAAAACTTGTACAAAATGTTATAGCAACACAACTCACAATAACCAAAAAGTTAAAATAATCCATATGTTTACCAACAGATAAGCAGATTTTAAATGTATTGTATTATCCATACAATAGAATAATATTTGGCCATAAAAAGAGAGTGAAGTACTGAAGCATGCTATAACATGGATGAAACTTAAAAATGTTATACTAAATGAAGGAAGCCAGTTATAAACGGCCACGTGTTATAGGATTGCATTTATACGAAACATCCAGAATAGGCAAAAAAGTAGATTAGTGGTGGCTCAGGAGTGGGGAAAGTGGAAAGAGGGAGGTAATGAGGTTTCTTTTAGGGGAGACAAAAATATTCTAAAATTAGATTGTGGTGATGGTTGTACATGCTGTGAATATGGTAAAACATTGAATTCTACATTTTAAATGGGCAAACTGTATATCATATGAATTATATCTCAATAAAGCTGTTTTTTAAATAATTAGATAGATAGTATTGTGAGCATTGGTGTATGTTGAAAAGGATTACAAAAAACTATGAAGAGGGGAAAACCAAGGGTGTGCCACTAGAGCAGTATTCAGAGGAAAAGTCAGTGCCTTAAATGTATTCATCAGAAAACAAAAAAAAAAAAACTAAAAAAGGAGCAAGATGGCAGAAGAGTAGGAGACCTAAATTTCATCTGGTCCCAGGAATTCAGCTAGATAGTTACCAAACCATTCAGAACACCTACAATCTCAACAGGAGATCGAAGAAAAGAATAGCAGCAACTCTCTGAACAGAAAAGCGACCACTTTCTGGAAGTTGTATTTTTCTTCTTTCATTTTTCAACCAACATCTTATCAATTCCTTTTTAAAAATCTTTTTAAATTTTTCATTTTTACAGTCATATTCTATCTCTTCATTGTATTTAACCTTATTTTTGTAATATATATGTTTTTCTTTCTTTAAAATTTTGGGATCCAGTTTCTTCTAACAGACCAAAATATACCCTAAATCTAGTGTATGACATTGTCCTAGTCTCCTGCCTGATCACATTCTCTCTCTTTTTTTCTTTAATTTTTTTCATTCTTTTTTCAACCAACTTCTTATCTTATCAATTCCTTTTTTAAAATCCTTTTTAATTTTCATCTTTACAGTCATATTCCATCCCTTCATCATATTGAGTCTTATTTTTGTATATATACATATATATACATGTATATATATAAGTTTTTCTTTCTTTAAAAACTTGGGAGGCAATTTCTTCCAATGGACCAAAATACAACCAAAGTCTAATGTGGGGCTCTGTTATATTCACCAGCCTGATCATATTCTTTTTTTTTCCCCCTTTCTTTTCCCCCCAGTTTCGGGTCTCTTCCAATTTGTTTAATGTATATTTTTCTGGGGTTGTTGTTACACTTTTAGCATTTTTTTAGCATTTTTTTCTGTCATTCATCTATTCTCCTCTGGACAAAATGACAAGACGGAAAAACTCACCTCAAAAAAGAAGAACAAGAGGCAGTACTAACTGCCAGGGACCTAATCAATATGGACATGAGTAAGATGTTGGAACTAGAGTTCAGAATGACGATTATAAAGAAACTAGCTGGGCTTGAAAAAAGTATAGACAATACTACAGAATCCCTTTCTGGAGAAATAAAAGAACTAAAATCTAACCAAGTTGAAATCAAAAAGGCTATTAATGAGGTACAATAAAAAATGGAGGCTCGGGGCGCCTGAGTGGCTCAGGTGTTAAGCATCTGCCTTCAGCTCAGGTCATGATCACAGGGTCCTGGGATCGAGCCCCACATTGGGCTCCCTGCTCAGTGGGAAGCCTGCTTCTCCCTCTCCCATTCCCCCTGCTTGTGTTTCCTCTCTCGCTGTGTCTCTCTGTCAAATAAATAAATAAAATATTTTTTTAAAAAAATGGAGGCTCTAACTGCCAGGATAAATGAGGCAGAAGAGAGAATTAATGATATAGAAGACCAAATGATGGAGAATAAAGAAGCTGAGAAAAAGAGATAAACTACTGGATTATGAGAGGAGAATTCGAGAGATTAAGTGATACCATAAAGCAAAACAACATTACAATAATAGGGATCCCAGAAGAAGAAGAAAGAGAGAGGGGGCAGAAGGTATACTGGAGCAAATTATAGCATAGAAATTCCCTAATTTGGGGAAGGAAACAGGCATCAAAATCCAGGAGGCACAGAGAACCCCCCCTCAAAATCAATAAAAATAGGTCAACACCCTGACATCTAATAGGAAAACTTACAAGTCTCAAAGACAAAGAGAAAACCCTGAAAGCAGCTCAGGACAAGAGATCTATAACCTACAATGGTAGAAACATTAGATTGACAGCAGACCTATCCACAAAGACCTAGCAGGCCAGAAAGTACTGGCACGATATATTCAGAGCATTAATGAGAAAAATATGCAGCCAAGAATACTATATCCAACAAGGCTGTCATTGAAAATAGAAGGAGAGATAAAAAGCTTCCAGGACAAACAAAAATTAAAAGAATTTGCAAACACCAAACCAGCCCTACAAGAAATATTGAAAGGGGTCCTCTAAGCAAAGAAAGAGCCTAAAAGTAACATAGACCAGAAAGGAACACAGACAATATACAGTAACAGTCACCTTACAAGCAATACAATGGCACTAAATTTGTATCTTTCAATAGTTACCCTGAATGTAAATGGGCTAAATGCCCCAATCAAAAGACACAGGGTATCAGATTGGATAAGAAAAACAAGACCCACTGATATGCTGTCTGCAAGAGACTCATTTTAGATGCAAAGACACCTCCAAATTTAAACTGAGGGGGTGGAAAACCATTTACCATGATAATGGACATCAAAAGAAATCTGGAGTGGCAATCCTTATATCAGACAAATTAGATTTTAAACCAAAGACTGTAATAGAGATGAGGAAGGACACTACATCATACTTAAAGGGTCTATCCAACAAGATCTAACAATTTTAAATATCTATGCCCCTAACATGGGAGCAGCCAATTATATAAGCCAGTTAATAACAAAATCAAAGAAACATGCCAACAACAATACAATAATAGTAGGGGACTTTAACACCCCCTTACTGAAATGGAGAGATCATCTAAGCAAAAGATCAACAAGGAAATAAAGGCTTTAAATGACACACTGGACGAGATGAACTTCACAGATAGATTCAGAACATTCCACCCCAAAGCAACAGAATACACATTCTTCTCTAGTGCCCATGGAACATTCTCCAGAATAGATCACATCCTGGGTCACAAATCAGGTCTCAACTGGTACCAAAAGATTGGGATCATTCCCTGCATATTTTCAGACCACAGTGGTTTGAAACTAGAACTCAATCACAAGAGGAAATCTGGAAAGAACTCAAATACATGGAGGCTAAAGAGCATCCTACTAAAGAATGAATGGGTCAACCAGGAAACTAAAGAAGAATTAAAGAAAAATTCATGGAAACAAATGAAAATGAAAACACAACTGTTCAAAATCTTTGGGATACAGCAAAGGTGGTCCTAAGAGGAAAGTATATAGCAATACAGGCCTTCCTCAAGAAACAAGAAAGGTCTCAAATACACAACCTAACCCTACACCTAAAGGAGCTAGACAAAAAACAGCAAACGAAGCCTAAACCCAGCAGGAGAAGAGAAATAATAAAGATCAGAGCAGAAATCAATGAAATTGAAACCAAAAGAACAGTAGAACAGATCAACAAAACTAGAAGCTGGTTCTTTCAAAGAATATTAATTCTAAGATTGATAAACCCCTGGTCAGACATCAAAAAGAAAGGAGAAAGGACCCAAATAAATAAAATCATGAATGAAAGAAGAGAGATCACAACCAACACCAAAGAAATACAAACAATTATAAGAACATATTATGAGCAACTATATGACAGCAAATTAGATAATCAGGAAGAAATGGATGCATTCCTAGAGATGTATAAACTACCAAAACTGCACAAAGAATAGAAAACCTGAACAGACCCATAACCACTAAGGAAATTGAAGCAGTCATCAAAAATCTCCCAACAAACAAGAGCCCAGGGCCAGATGGCTTCCCAGGGGAATTCTACCAAACATTTAAAGAAGAATTAATACCTATTCTTCTGAAGCTGTTTCAAAGAATAGAAATGGAAGGAAAACTTCCTGAACTCATTTTACGAGGCCAGCATTACCTTGATCCCAAAACCAGACAAAGACCCCATCAGAAAGGAGAACCACAGACCAATATCCCTGATGAACATAGATGCAAAAATTCTCACCAAAATACAGCCAGTAGGATCCAACAGTACATTAAAAGGATTATTCACCACGACCAAGTGGGATTTATTCCTGGGATGTAAGGGTGGTCCAATGTCTGCCAATCAGTGTGATACAATACATTAATAAAAGAAAGAACAAGAACCATATGACCCTCTAAATAGATGCAGATAAAGCATTTGACAAAGTACAACATCCTTTCTTGATTAAAACTCTTCACAGTGTAGGGATAGAGGGTACGTACCTCAATATCATAAAAGCTATCTATGAAAAACCCACAGCGAATATCATACTCAATGGGAAAAAACTGAGAGCTTTTCCCCTAAGGTCAGGAACAGAGCAGGGATGTCCACTATCACCACTGCTGTTCAACATAGTACTAGAAGTCCTAGCCTCAGCAGTCAGACAACAAAAAGAAATAAAAGGCATCCGAATTGGCAAAGCAGAAGTGAAACTCTCACTCTTTGCAGATGATATGATACTTTATGTGGAAAACCCAAAAGACTCCACCCCAAAACTGCTGGAACTCATATAGGAATTCAGTAAAATGGCAGGATATAAAATCAACACACAGAAATCAGTTGCATTTCTATACACCAACAAGACAGAAGACAAATTAAGAAGTCGATCTCATTTACAATTACACCCAAAACCATAAGATACCTAGGAATAAATCTAACCAAAGAGGCAAAGAATCTGTACTCAGAAAACTATAGAATACTCATGAAAGAAATTGAGGAAGACACAAAGAAATGGAAAAACATTCTATGCTCATGGATTGGAATAACAAATAGTGTGGAAATGTCTATGCTAACTAGAGCAATCTACACATTTAATGCGATCCCTACCAAAATACCATCAACTTTTTTCAAAGAAATGGAACAAATAATCCTAAAATTTGTATGGAACCAGAAAAGACCCTGAATATCCAGAGGACTGTTGAAAAAGAAAAGCAAAGCCAGTGGAATCACAATTTCGGACTTCAAACCCTATTACAAAGCTGTAATCATCAAGACAGTAAGGTACTGGCACAAAAACAGACACATAGATCAATGGAACAGAATAGAGAGCCCAGAAATGGACCCTCAACTCTCCAGTCAACTAATCTTCAACAAAGCAGGAAAGAAAGTCCAATAGAAAAAAGACAGTCTCTTCAACAAATGGTGCTGGGAAAATTGGACAGCGACAAGCAGAAGAATGAAACTGGACCATTTCCTTACACCACGCACAAAAACAGACTCAAAATGGATGAAAGACCTAAATGTGAGACAGAAATCCATCAAAATCCTTGAGGAGAACACAGGCAGCAACCTTTTCAACCTCAGCCACAGCAACTTCTTCCTAGAAACATCACCAAAGGCAAGGGAAGCAAGGGCAAAAATGAACTATTGGGACTTCATCAGGATAAAAAGCTGCACAGCAAAGGAAACAGTCCACAAAACCAAAAGACAACTGACAGAATGGGAGAAAATATTTGCAAATGACATATCAGATAAAGGGCTAGTATCCAAAATCTATAAAGAACTTATCAAAACTCAACACCCAAAGAACAAATAATCCAATCAAGAAATCGGCAGAAGACACGAACAGACATTTTTCCAAAGAAGACATCCAAATGGCCAACAGACACATGAAAAAGTGCTCAACATCACTCGGCATCAGGGAAATCCAAATCCAAACCTCAATGAGATACCACCTCACCCCAGTCAGAATGGCTAAAATTAACAAGTCAGGAAACACAGATGTTGGTGGGGATGTGGAGAAAGGGGAACCCTCCTACACTGTTGGTGGGAATGCAAGCTGGTGCAGCCACTCTGGAAAACAGTATGGAAGTTCCTCAAAAAGTTGAAAATAGAGCTACCCTACAACCCAGCAATTGCTCTACTGGGTATTTACCCCAAAGATACAAATGTAGTGATCCGAAGGGGCACATGCACCCCAATGTTTATAGTAGCAATGTCCACAATAGCCAAGCTATGGAAAGAGCCTACATGTCCATCAACAGATGAATGTATAATGAAGATGTGGTATATATATGTACAATGGAATATTATACAGTCATCAAAAAAATGAAATCTTGTCCTTTGCAATGATGTGGATGGAACTAGAGGGTATTATGCTAAGCAAAATAAGCCAATCAGAGAAAGACAAGTATCATATGATCTCACTGATAGGAGGAATTTGAGAAACAAGACAGAGGATCATAGGGGAAAGGAGGGAAAAATGAAACAAGACGAAACCAGAGAGGGAGACAAACCATAAGAGACTCTTAATCTCAGGAAATAAACTGAGGGTTGCTGGAATGGAGGGAGGTGGGAGGGATGGGGTGGCTGGGTGATGGACATGGGGGAGGGTAGGTACTATGGTGAGTGGTGTGAATTGTGTAAGACTGATGAATCACAGACCTGTACCCCTAAAACAAATAATACATTGTTAATAAAAAAAATTTTAAAAACATAAATTCACAAAATGCCAAAAAAAGACAAAGAAAGAAAGAAAACCACAAAGACTAAAAATAAATGAAGTAAGCCTTCAACTCAAGAAATTAAAGAACAACAAAATACCCCCTCCAAAAAAAGTACAAGAAAGGCATGAATAAATAGAAAGGCAGAAATCAATAAATGTACAAATAAAACTAAATGGTTAATTTTTAGATGGCTGACCAATCAGACTTACAGCTTTTTTTTTCCCCTTTGAAAAGAACAGTAAGGTCGGCATAATAATATGAGGAAGTGCTCTCTGTAGGACTTGCTTTTCTTCTATCCTCTCTCTGCAACCCTCTCTCCAAAGCACTGTCCTCCCACAATGTACCCCTCCCCCAACCCTGCAAAATCAGCATCCATGTGCTTTCACCACCGCCTCCCGCAATGCTGGGGGAAACCACCTCAGCCACTGGGAAAGTTCTCCCACGTCACAGTATCCTAAAGGTGGGGAAAGGGCACTGCGCAGAGGGTGAGGCAAAGACGGTCCATGGGCTGGCGGGGGGCCACCGATGAGCCCTCACTGTGAGACTCCTCCGCTGAAGTTCTGAGGGCGGAGCCACAGACAGCACCTCCATCTCCGGTTTTGACGTAGTCGTGAACCAGCATTTGCTGAATTTCACAAAAGAAATTCAAAAAGCACATCAGCGATTACATAAAAATCAAAGACACTCTCAGGGAAACAAAACCATATGGAGTGCAAACTTTACAAAGCAGAGCTGCAGGACGAATAATACACCAACAATAGGTAGCACTTAGCTGTACCGGACACAGTTTTAAGTTCCTTACATGCATTAACTCATGTAATTGTCACAATGTGGCCATATAAATGCCATGATTAATTCCATTTTACAAATAAGAGAACCTGGACAGCACAGGTCGTTTATTTGCACTACTTCACACCGCTAGTAAAGGGTAGTCAGGATTTGCATGCAAGCCCTCTGACTCCAGAAGCAGTGCTCTTAGCCACTCTAAATAACCCCAGTAATTTAAAAAGCGACAACCGACATGAATCCAAATGGCAGTAGAACACCGTAACTCAATAAAGGACTTTATTTATGAAGAGTTTTAAAAAAGAAAAATATCAACAAATTTGGCTGAGAAAATGTCATCATAACTGGTTCTTGCATCTCCTCATCCACAGAACATCAAGATTTAGGCAAATGAATTCATATTTCACCTTGAGTTCTATACATTAATTTTGATTTGTATTTGCTTGTAATTGAGGCTTTTTAAAAAAATTTCATGTTCATCCAAAATAAAAGTTTTTTTTAAGATTTTATTTTTTGACAAAGAGACAGCGAGAGAGGGAACACAAGCAGGGGGAGGGGGAGAGGAAGAAGCAGGCTTCCCGCCAAGCAGGGAGCCCGGTGCGGGGCTTGATCCCAGGACCCTGGGACCGTGACCTGAGCCGAAGGCAGATGCTTAATGACTGAGCCACCCAGATGGCATCAATTTTTTTTTAAAAAAGTGAAATAAAAAGACGGTAAACATAGAGATTTTGAAAAGTAAGGGCAGTTGAGGTAAAAACTGGTAGCAAGAGAAGTGAAACCTATGTATTATGGTTAAACTTCAAAAAATAGGAATTATCAATATTGGTACATGAATAAATAAAGTTAAACACTGCAGTAATTACAGAATAAATTAGAAAGTCAAAGTCTATCTCCTAAGAAAAACACTGGGTCTGAATTGTTTTATAGAAAAGTTCTACAAAATTCTCAAGTAATGGGCACTATAAATATAAACTAACCAAGCATCCAGAAACTACAGCATAGGTCGGTTGCTTTTGTAAATAAAGTTTTATTGGAACACAGCCACACCCAGTCATTTTGCACATAGGCGAGGCTGCTTTACTGCTACAATAGCAGAGGCCTAACGTACTTACCATGTGACCCTCTACAAAAAAACCTTACCTAGAGTAAGGAAATCCAATGGTCAGTAAACATATGTGGCGGCCATGAATACGCACCACTCAGATCTTCTGCTGTGGGGGGCATAGTTGACAGACATCCTGGCTGCTATGGCTGACTCCACTGCTGTGTTCACACCGAGGCCACGATTCACTTATACTGCTTCAAGCCAGTGACTAAGAAAGGCAGGGCTGCTAGGCACAGATGTCCTGCAAGGACAGGCACAGGATTCCTCTGACAGGTGACTTTGGCTCAAGGGCTCCACATCAGCTTGGGTGAAGTGTTCTTAGAACCACACAGTAGCCTGAGAGGCTGCCTCCCGCACCTTCCTTCTCCCTTGCCTTCCTCTTCTCCCTCTCGCTTTCACGGATCTAACCCTGCATGGCAGTCTGACCACATCCTTTGCTCTCTCCCCTTTTCTCCTCACAAGCATTTTCCCTAAGAAACCTCTTGCACATTGAACCTAGTTTTGGTTTCTGCTTTCAGAGGACCTGAATTGGCATCATCTGTAAAAGTTGCTATCCCTGATTATTCTTGCATCAGGGAAATGCAAAATTAAACAACCACACACCATTTTTCACTCAGATTAGCAAAATTTCTAAATTGCATCCTATCAACTGTTGGTGACTGTGGAGACATGGATTTTCTCATACTCTTCTGGAAGTGAACTAGTTCAGCCACATAGGAAGGCAACTTGAGAAGTGAGTACACACGTTAACCCAGCCATTCTGCATCTCCATAACCATCCTGGAGAAACATGCACAATGAACATGCATAAGGTGTTTCACTGCAACATTGTTGGTAATCATGAAAAACTGGGAATATCCAACAGTATCATTATACAGGTTATGAAATATCTATGTTATGAAATACCATGCAGGATACCATGGGAAGGAAGATAGAGCTATACATATTGAAAGATCTCTAGGACATCCTATTAAGTGATGGAAGTAAGATGTAGAGTAATAGATACTATGTAATACCATTTATGTTTACAATACATTCAAAAATCTATACCTCTCTCTTCCTCCCTCCTCTCTCTCTCTCTCACACACACACACACACACACATTTACGAACTAGTATCAGTGATTATATTTAGGTAGAGGAATGGAACTAGGGGTGGTGAAGGAAATTTTACTTTACCTGATATTTTGTTAATACTCACAAGGAGAATCTATTCATTTATTATTTTCATGGAAAAAGTATTTTTTTAATTTAAGTGATAGCAATTCTTCTCTTCTTTCTCTCCTTGGAGCACTGGGCAATATCTGAGGCTCCATAAACACTGCATGTAATGGAGTATATTAAACATGTAGGATCTAGAAACTTCTTCAAAGATCAAGGTTGCAACGAAATCACATTATCAAGGAGTTCTGTGTCTACTAATTCAACAGAAAAACACTGCATGGTTATCAGAGAAGAATCCATAGAACACCTACTTCCAGCAAACTCTGTAATAGGTAAGAGAGGATTCATTCAAGATAAGTAGGTGGGTGGACGGATAGATAGATAGATATAGACACATAAATAGCAAGAAGAAACACATATTCATAACTATCTAGATACATCAAAATATACATTACACTACTGTAATTTGTAGTCCTTGTGACCCAGGCTAAGCATCAGGTAGAAAAACCTGACAGGTCATGGGCTGTAAGAACCACTGGCTGTCTTTGAATGTGGTAAATGCTTCTGTCCTTGAGACTCATAAGTAGATAAAGTATTTGGTGAAGAACAAGCCTGGAAGCACAGAACCTTACCCAGACTGGATGCCAGTTCTTTCTCTACTTAAGGGGCCTCACTTTCATGGGACTCTTTACTGAAGAGGAGATAATTTATGACTGCAGTTATCCATCTGCCCCTATTATCTCTCCAGTGAAACCTTTTAATACTACATGAGCTGCACATCAATTCCTAATAGCAGCAAAAGCACATATCTTGGCTTCCTCTGTAAAAACATCAATAACTCTAATAGTTAACTTCTTGTCACCCTTAGCACTCTCTTCCATATTAGGCCACAGAGTAAACTATGGAGCAGGACTGAAAATCATGGAAGCAACAAGGTTTTCTTAGTGTTTGGGGTTTTATGACTGTTGATAACAAACTAAGAGATCACTGGTTATTATGAATCCATCTGAATCCCAGGGGTTGGGGACTCGGGGTCCTGTAGGAGCCTTATCGGGTCTCTAAGGACTAGTGGGTCACTGCAGGCTGGCAGTGACTTCTAGGAATGAAGTTGGCTCATAACCTTGTTCCTTTACCCACTCTTGCCCTGTCTACAGTTAGATTAAGCCTGTGCCACAGGAATCTATAAGTGCAGTGCCCTTGGCCTAAAGTCAACTACAATATAAAGAATTTGAGCAGAAAGATATGCTCACCCAGTGCACCCTGTACCAAAGCAAGGTGCACTCCTGCCTCATAGCATTTTGTCTTATTCTAACTGTATTTTTGGATTCCTGTCCCTACCAGCAGTTTGCCTGCTCCTACCAGAAAGAGTTGGCATTCCTCCTTCAGCTTGTGCAAACACAATTTTATTATTGTTTATGCATCAGGTGAGTCTATTTTATTTACAATAATGACCAACATCTGAGCCCCTACTATAGAACAGGCAATCGCTGGTGGGGATGCAAAATGGTACAACTCCTTTGGAAGACAGATTGGCTGTTTCTTTCAAAACTAAATATGCTCTTACCATATGAGCCAGCAACTATGATTCTTAGTATTTGCCCAAAGGATTTGAAAACATGTCCACATGAAAACCTGCACCCAGATGTTCATAGCACCATTATTCATAACTGCCAAAACGTGGAGCAACCAAGATGTTCTATGAGTAGGTGAATGGATAAATAAACTGTGGTAATCCAGACAAGGGAATATTATTCAGTGCTAAAAAGAAATGAGCCTACCAAGTCATCAAAAGACATGGAAAAATCTTAAATGCATATTTCTAAGTGTAAGAAGCCAATCTGGAAAGGATACATACCATATGATTCCAATTGTATGACATTCTGGAAAAAAATGAAACTATGGAGACAGTAAAAAAAAAAGATCAATTGTTTTCAGGGGTTGAGGGGAGGGAGAGATTAATAGGTGGAGCATGGAGGATTTGTAGTGCAGTGAAATTACTCTGTATGCTACTAAAATGATGGGTATGTGTCATTATGCATCTGTCAAAACTTCATAGAATGTACAAAAGCAAGAGAGAACCCTAATGTAAGCTATGGACTTGGGTGATAATGGTGTGCCAATGTTGGTTCATTGATTATAACAAATGTACCACTCTGGAGGGAGATTTTGATAGTCAGGGAGGCTGGGCAAGGCGGGGGAGGAGAGGGGAAGAGAGAGTATGTGAGAAATCTCTATAACTTCCACTCAGTTTTGCTGTGAACCTAAAACTCCTCCAAAAAGTAAAGTCTATTTTTTAAAAAAAAACTGTTTATTTAAAATTTATTTTTTTTTAATTTATTCTATCCTAGTCAAGGATTAAATGTATTCTTCCCCTAAGGATTTATAATCCTTTCCATTGTCCAAACCACTCAGTTCATTTCAGCTAAATACAATGAATAAGAGCAGTTCCAGAAAGGGAATCTGAGTCATTGAGACCAGTAGCGTTCAGTGCATGTACCTGAGTCAGCCCATGTAGCAAGATTAAGTCGCATGTCACATCTCTTCAGCAGCCACAGCACAAACAAGCTCTCATCGCTTCAAATCCAAGAACGCCCAATATTATTTAGTCAACTTTTTAGAGCTCTCTGGAAATGACTGAGTCCTTACTCTACTCTTCTTACTAACCACATGTTTTGGAAGAACACCATTAGGGTGCAATTGGCACTGATATTTTCCAAATAAAACATTTATTTCTGAAAGTATAAATTGTCTTATTTTTCTGTTGTAAGCACTGGTTTTGTTGGCAAATGGAAATATGAGTTGCAATTATTGTGGCAAGGCAGTTGGAGTGCCTGTGGGTTTTTTTCACAGCCACAGTGATGTCTTTCCCATCAAGCAGGAGTCCTGGCAACTCCCCAGGTACCTTCTGATAGATTTCTTGGCAATAGGACATGGGTCCAGGATGCAAATGTGCCACTTTAAGTTCTTTGAAAACTCTTCTCTTTCTCCATAGCCATGCATTTGCCATTGGGATGATAGTATTCGTGCTGTATTTTTATTACTACAGGTTTGGCAAACAGTCATCTTTCACAGCATTATGCATACATCACAGAGGATGTTTCAATCATCTATTGCTGCATAACGAACCAGTCCCCAAAAATCAGTGGCTTGAGACAATACTGATGCTATTTCTCATGATTTTGTGGGTTGTCTAGGAACTCCTTCTGTTCATTCCTGGAGTCTACCATGTAGTTGCATTCAGCCGAAAGATTGGCTCAGGGTTGGACCCAACCAGAACACTGGGATGGCTTTGCTTCACTCTCCATGTGATCTTAGTATCTCTCTCCAAAAGACCAGCCAGATCTGGTCTTTCTTGCATGGCATCTGAGTTTCAAGAGGGCAAACCCCAGTGTGTAAGTGCTCATCAAACTTCTGTTTACACCATCCCTGCTGATGTCCCATTGTCCAAAGCAAGTCACATGGCCAAGCCCAAGGACTATACAAGGGCATCAATACTGGGAGGTGTGATTCATTGGTGGCCATCCATGTATCATTCTACGCAGAGGGAGGAAAAAATAATTATCTGATTGAACGGATTTAGTTTAGGAACAAAGGCATTAAATATGAAAACATAATGATTGGACATATAAGGGCTTAATATCAGTAATAACTAATATGTAAATGGACAGTCATGACACACCAGGCACTGGACTAAACATTTCACATTTATTATTCCACTTTACCCTCATACCAACTGTACAAGATTGGTACCATTACAAGTCCTCATTTTATGGACAACAGAACCAATGCCCAGAAATGGAAACAAGCAGTAAAAGGTAGGGTTCAGGGTGAGAGTCCAGTGAGTACAACTCCAAAGTTCATGCTCTTTACCCCCGTATTTTCATACTTCTAAACAGATGGTATAGAGGTCCCCACTGTAGTGACAGTGGCATGTCTTTCAAAATTCACCTTCAACATTAAACTGAAGTCAATCATCCTAAGTCCCAAACTAGTGAGTCAGAATGGCCTCCTGTCAGCAAAGCTCTCTGCTGAGCAGACTTCTTTTCTGCTTGTCCAATTCACCTAGATTTCTGGCTAATACACAGGCCCAGAGACAATTCCCTCTCATTTAAGGTAGAACACAACCTGGCCAGCCACCTGCCCCCCTTTCAGAGCCTGGCAACAGGCTCCTCTGTGGAGGAGGCAGAATAGCCCAGGAGGAAAACCACTGGTTAGACCACCCAGAGAATGATCTGACACCAGTCACTTAACCTCCCTTAGACTGTTTCTTCAGCTTTAAAAAGAGGCTAATAACAGTGTCTGCCTCAGAGAGTATACGGGAAGATTAAATTAGATAAAGCTTACAGGGAGCTCAACTGCAGCCTCTAGTACATAAATAAATGGTAACTATTGTTACTAAGATTAAGTGCTTTCCAGAACTTCTTTGGAAGCTGCCTTTTCCTTGCCAGTCATATACTTTGAGAAAAGCATCCCAGGGGCTTTATCATCTCTGTGGAGGACCTTCTAAGGACAATCAGCAGAACCATGTAGACTCTGTGTCAGCTTATTCATAAGAAATAATCAAAGAAAAGTTTTAAAGAAGCTATTTGACTTGGCCAGGAAAAAAAAAAGGCAACGTGATTCTCCAAAGTATGTGAACCATGTTTCCCAAAGTCATTTATTATATATCCTGTCCGTTTGTATGTCAGCTTAACCTCTGTACTGAGGATAATAAAATCAAATCACATGGGTGAGGAATCACATTCAAATGCATTCGTTTAAATCTAACATTTTACTTAATTTTATGTATTCTTGCTAAAAGAAGAAAAATTCAAAAACAAATACTGAGTTAAGAGTCTTTTGTTTAAAGACACATAAACACTTGTAGATATTCTTTTTTCATGCATTTTACAAGGTTAGCATTCCTCACATTGCTCCAACCGTGCACAACTGGAGTTCCCCATGTTCAACCTCTGTTGCACCAAAATGAAGGTGCCTAGGGAAGTATTTTACGTCACGCACAAACTCTTCCAGTCCCTTTCAACACCACCACAAGCAAAAGGAAGCTACGGAAGATATGAAACCAGAATAATGCCCACAATTCCCTGTTGCTTACAGAAATCGAGGTCCCCTAAAGAGTGAAGGGTGGTTTAGGAAACTTTTAAATAAAATGGGAAACTTAAGTATCCACTCAAATGTCTCTTTGTCTAAAACAGAAAAATTTCAGTCTTCTCAATAAAGTCTGTTTTGAGTATTTTTTTCACTTCCACACACCTGGAACAAATATGAAAGCAATAGAGACATCCTGGTACAGGAAAGAAAAGCAAGAGCTCAGTCTGCCAGAACTAAGTACAAGCTCCACATTCTTGCACTTGCTAGTTTAATGACCAAGAGTGAGCCCCATCACCTGTAAAAATGAGAACCATAATTCCTCCTTTAAGAATTAATGTGAGGATTACATGAGTCATTGTAGATGAAAATGCTTGGTACACCAGTTGGCACAGAATAGGCATTTGTTAAATGTTTATTTTGTTCTGCCTTCTCAATACGCTTTTCTTTCTTAACACCAATTACCTTCAAACCTACAGCATATTAGGAAAAAAGTCGCTATGAAAACCTTAGTCATTGGCAAATAAAAGCTTTTACCTAAAAGCTCTACATTAAGAGATTAAATTCTTTGCAAACCATAACAGCAAAATTAACAGCCTCCTTCCAAATGTGGGGCAGGTGAACTAATCATACGGTTCACATTCAACATACACCATCATGCTTTTAAAATGAATCATGAGATTTTACGCCTATGTGCATAATCAGAAACTTAATTAAAGCCAACTAATATTTTTTAGGAGTACAACAGTTGATGCACAAGTGCATTTGCTGCCAAGATGACCTTGTGAGCTTCATCCATCCTCTACCAAAAAAATCCCGAGATACCAATCACCCTTTCTCTCATTTTTTCCAGGTATGGGTCCAGTGGATCATTAGCACACAGAGCTATTGCAATGCTCTCATTTACAGAAGGAGAGACAGCTGCTGGAAGGACTGGAACCCATTCTCCTGATTCTCGGTCCACTGCACACTATGTCATATCACTAAGTCCCTCTACGAGCAGCCTTCAATCCTTTTTGTTAACTTAGGGGCAGGAGAGGGAACATTGTTGATTGGCACTCAATATCCACTCCTCCCTTCTTGTGATCCAGTATTTTTTTTCCAAACTGCTAGTTGCCATCCACTAGTCTGTCATGAAACCAACTTAGGGGGTCAAGATTGACATTTCTTAATGGAGTGGCATAGCCTAGAGTAGCACTGAATTGCACAGCAAAGACTAGAATAGAATCTATCAGGGCATCCCATTGTCTTATGAGTCTTTTATCTCAGGTAGACGTGAATGTGACTGTGTGTATGGGTGAGTTGAATTTTAGAGTTCATCAAATAGTTTGAAAAACATTGTTCTGGCATGCCTTTCTGTACCTCTGACATTGAGAAGCTGAATACTATGTTTCCCAGAATCCCTCCAGAAAAGATTCCAGGTGCAATTTGGGTTTTGCCAGTTAGATGCCCGAGTGTGAGATCTGGAAGATGACAGTGGTCACACCTCTACTCCACAGCTATTTCTGTTGGCAAGCAACGTGATGGACACTTGTGGTTTTCTGTGGCATCAGTGGCAGAAGACCCAGCATGTATGCTGGGTCACAAGATGTTTGGATTCTGGGAGGCAAGCACAAGGCATCCATTTCCTACTGGCCCAGATGGCAGCAGGAAACAGAGTTAGCAGCAGGAGGGGAGGCACAGTAAAAGTGGTAGCTTCCAGATCTTGGTAGTATCAATGATATTGTGGATCTTCTGGCTTTCTGACTACAGAAGTAGCAGCAGCAATCTTGGTGGTTTCATTCTATGGTGTGCCTTTGGGAATTGCTATGGAAAACTCAACCTCAAGTCTGTTCTTCAGCCCTCACATGATTCTGCAAGCCACTTAATACCCTATAATAAATCCTTTCTTGGTTAAGCTACTTGGAGTAGTGTCTCTTCTGTACTCCACTCTGCTAAAACTAACAGGAAATGTAAAAATAGAATAAAATCTTCTTTTGGTACCCAACACTATACTAGGACCTAATTATGTATCTCGACAGAGAATTCTGAAAAGAAGGAAAAAGCCAAATCGTTTAAGTCATAGATATTTGGGGGGTTTTTTCGTTGTTGTTCTGGTTTTTGTGGGTCCTATATCACCAAGCGATCAATAAACACTTGTTCATTGATAAAACACATGATGGAAAAACACCAAATGGCTTCATACTTTCATAACTAGTTGCAAGGAGAATGAATGAATCTGTCTAAGGTTGGACAGACCTAAGACCCTAAAAAAAGGGTCCTGGAAAGACCCTGAGATGGGAATTTGGAGGCAGGGGTTTGTTGAATTGCACACTTAGAACAAAACCTGTAAGAAAGTAAGAAAACAAGACTGGGCAGAGGAAGCAGTTGAAGTGTGATGAAGTTGCCACAGAGGTCTTGGCTGATTTGGGGGCGGGAGCGGTAAAATGGGTGGGGGGTGTAGTTCTGAATCTGACATGACCCTTCAGAGTGGTTCTGAATTAAAGAAAGAAGGTCAGGTCTTTGTACCCCCCCACACTGAC
The DNA here is from genome assembly GCF_003265705.2 of Callorhinus ursinus. Classification (NCBI taxonomy): domain Eukaryota; kingdom Metazoa; phylum Chordata; class Mammalia; order Carnivora; family Otariidae; genus Callorhinus; species Callorhinus ursinus. The sequence goes on along the minus strand of NW_027397068.1, from coordinate 65,556,561 downwards.
CAGTCACTAGATACAAACTGCCTTAGGGTAAAGTCTGTGACCCAGGATGAGGTAGCTCCCTTCAGCCAAGGGCAAGTCCTTGCCAGGAACTCAGCTATGGGTTGTCAAGAGCCAACAGCTCTGGGCAGCTGAAGAAGGAGTGCTTCAGTCCTAGACGGGGGCCTGGGTGGTAAATCACAGCATCTGCTCAGAACCCAGAGAAGTCTGAGTGAGTGAGAGATAATGAGGTATAAACTATTGTGGTGTTCATGTGGAAGAAAGAGTAGATAGATGAGGGAGAATACAGGAGGTAGAGCAGACACCAGCTGTGGGAAGAGGGAGAGGGACAAGTCAGAGTTCCCTCCCTAAACCCTGCCTTGGACACTTGAGCAGATGCCAGGCCATTGGCTGAGGAAGGAAGCCCAGGAGAGAAGTAGGTTATTGGCAAGAAGAGGATGGAGGCAGAAATTATAAATTCAATGTTGCCTATGTTGAGTGTGAGATACCTGTAGGATATAACAACATTCACTGAGCACTTGTGACGTCCATGTTCTAAGCTACGCACCTTATATACATCAACTCATTGAATTCCTATATAGGTATTCTTCTATGAGGAAACTAGTCTTATTCCTATTCTTGTCCTGAAGCACACGGGTTTTCAAAGTGGTAAATCACCTGGCCCAAGTCACTCAGTAGAGCTTATATTTGAACCCAAGTCTCTTTTGCTCAGTTCCTACAGGAGTCCTCTCCACACCTTCCTACAGATGAAGAGAAGGGCAGGAATCTGATCTAGAGAGATAATGGTTGGCATCATCATTGCATAGATGATAATTAAAGCCACAAGATTAGGTGAAACTAGTTAGCGATATTTACAATAGCAATATTATTTGCTAACATGTGCCAAGTATTCCCCATGTGCCAGGATATCTTCTAAATGCTCTACGTTATTTAAACCTAAGCAATCTTGTAAGATGAGGCCTAGGCTCCCAGGGCTGCGTTAACGAAGTTCCACAAACCTCATGGTTTACACAAATGTTTTGTCACACAGTTCTGGAAGCCAGGCATCTGAGATACCAGCTGAAGCAGTAGAAGCAGAGGCAGAGGGAAGTTGAGTTTTCATGGCATCAAAGGAAACCAGGATGCATGGGACAAGCAAGAGCACCTAGCCGTGAGAGCCACACTGGATCCTGCATTTGGCGCTCTAGTTGTTGGACCATCGACTACATTCCGGTTTCTGAGATGTATGATTGTTCCTCCCTGAGTTCTGACGGTGAGGTCAAGGTTCCCACCCACGCTCATATTCACACTTATCGTTACATTAAACGCTCATTTCACTTCTGTTTCTTATAACCTTAAAATAATCCGACTCAAGCACCCAGAGAGGGAGAGGGAAAGAAATGAATTGAATGCCACATCATGGAAGCTAATGCAAAAGAATGATTTGAGAAGGAAATGGTCAATTGTATTACATGTTACAGAAAGATCAAGCAAAACAAGGACTTTAAAACTAACAGGTTTGCTAACAAAAAATGCGAGAGCTGGGTGAGTGGCAACAGAAGCCAGGCTGCCGCAGATGATGACAGAAATGGGAGGTAAGACCAGAAAGACAGCCATAGAAACCACACTTTCAAGTGGCTCGACTGTGAAGAAAGAGAGGGAAGTGAGGCCCTACCCAGAAGCTGTTGCAGAGTAGAAGGACTGATTTAAGATGAACACATTTGAATGCAGAGGGAAAGGAGCCATATGAACATGAGGTTGAAGAGAGGACAACTGAAGGGATGAAGTTGCTTGGATGCAAGCGGCCGGGGGCAGGAAAGAGCCCAAGGCAGGAAGAGGGAAGGAGGCAATGAGGGGTGTGCACACATAGCAGGCTATTTTAGGATCTGATATTGAAGATATTTCCTGTAATGGCTTCTATTTTGTGGGTGAAATAGGAGACAAGATTATCTGCTGACAGTGAAGAAAGAGACAGGTTAAGAGCCTTGAGGAAGAGAAGATTTTCGTGAGTCATTTCAGAAAATGGCAGTGAGCTCTAAGTGGAACACTGTGGAGGATTACCAGTTAGTACCTCTGTAATGTGAGGTGAGACCAAAAGACCTGAGTTTGGCATGCCCACCTGTGATTCCCTCCAGTCTCATCGGGTGGGGCAGGAAAAGCAGCAGAAACATTGTTAGTTGGGATTAATTGAAACCTGAGGGGAGAGGGGCAAGGGCACAAGGAGTTCAAGGTGTTGGGAAAAGAATGATTGAAGAAAGGAACCAGAGGATCTCTGCTGACCCCAGATGCCAAGGCTAGTAGGGAGAAAAATAGGAGAACCAAGGAGACTCAAAGAACAACTGTGTGGGGGTAAGAGATGGAGGTCTGCAATGGTAAGAGTTTATGGAGATTTGAAGATTTCAGAGGTGGAGAAATTGTAGGTGATTAGAAGACTCTAAATTGGACCATGTGTCATAGACCTGTGTTGTGTGCCTGTCCAGCTTCTCTTCTTTTGGGGAGTTTTCCTTCTGTCATTACATGTGCTTTTGGTTGAACAGATCACCCTGGAACCTCACCCCACCCCACCTCTGCTACAGGAGTTGGCATGGGATGATGCAGGCCAATGAGTTCATCCCCTGCCTAAAGTGCTTGGTTGAGATATGAGTACATGACCAAGAAGAGATGATCAGACTCTTCTTTCCTGACATTCTTTCCCTGAATGTTGGAGGCAGAGTTCTCATTTTCTCAGCTATGAGTTGTAAAGATCACGTAGCTGCTTGTGGCCATCTTTCCAGCAGCATGGAGGAACCACCTCCAGAAGGAGAAAATGAGACCAACATGCAAAGACAAGCAAATTAAGGAGAAATGAAAGACGGGTAGAAGCGAGAAGAATCCAAATAACAATTTTAAATCACTGGATCTAACCATGCTGAAGCTAGTCTACCCTAAATCTTTCAAATGAGCCCCCCCACCACCAAATTCTCTTTGGGTGAAGTTCGTCTAAATATAATTTTTTAAAGATTTTATTTATTTATTTTTGAGAGAGAGAGCACAAACAGGGTGTGGGGGAGGAGCAGAGAGAGAAGCAGACTTCCCACTGAGCAGGGAGCCTGATGCAGGACTCGATCCCAAGACTCTGGAATCATGACCTGTGCTGAAGGCAGATGCTTAACCAACTGAGCCACCCAGGCACCCCAACTGAAGGTGGTCTAAATTGAATTACTATAAACCGCAATCTAAGGTTTAAGTAGCTGAAACTAAAGGAGGTAAATGTATGGGGGTCAAGAAGGCCAAGAAACTAAAGATAGGGTGTTGTATGAGTTTTCCTTATGGGCACTAAAGTCATCCAAGATGAAGGCAGTACTTAACAGGGTGGAGAAGACGCCTATGAACCATCTGCAATAGTCTTAAGTAGGAAGAACAGACAGGATGTTAGTAGGTAACTGCAATGAAGACCAGAAGAAAGTTATGTATCTGTTAACAGGAGCCTCAAATGAGCGATGGTTTTTATACAAAGGTGCAGGCATAAAGGTGTGGAGGCTGCATAGGGGAGAGAGAAGCATCCAGACCCCACTTACTGATGAGAAGCTAAGTGGAGTTGTGCAATAATGTGGATAAGATCGTTACTGCATAGAGCGGGCAGAGCCTTCCCGATCCAAGGTTATATAACCATGAAATGCTTCCCAGTGAAGAATAAACTCCACTTCTAAGTCCTAAGTATTATTACAATATAAATAATGGAGACACCACTTAACCACTTTTCAGCCCATCACCTCTTGACCTTGAATCACTCACGTTTATCAGTAAGACAAAACTACAAGGTAGAACTGAAAATTTAGATGGCTCAGGCTTCTTTTTTCTTCCTAATTGAGATGTTTTATGCATACATTTAAATGTCTCAATGACCAGAATAATAATCTCAAAGGTAATTATCATTCAAGTGTATTTGGTAGAAGAGTTGGTATTAAATATTTTAAAGGCCTATTTAGAAAATCTCATCAATCTAACACATTTTATTGGACAACATAAAATATACATGGGTATTATGGAAGAACAAAAATCTAACACAAAAATGTGAGCCTGGGTTGCCAATTCTAGAAGGAATGCCACAGAGGGAAAGCTAACGATCAACTGGCATTTCAACAAGGAGAGAAATGGCTTTATTAAGGGATTTCAATTTGTCCGAATGACAAATAGTTACTGTGTCTATGGGCTATATATATAAACAGAACTTCTTTTTCTTATGCGTGTGTAGTCTTTCCACCAGAAATGGAAACATATTATTATGCCAGTTCATGGTTTTAAAGTGATGCTGTTAAAAGTATCTCTGAATAGCGTCGAAAATGAAATTTACAGAGAAAATAAGTGAAGTTCATTAAAGATTGTATTTGGAGAATGAAAACAGAGGGAAGGTATAAAAACAATTCCTCCATCTCTAAACACCCTCCACCTTTCCATGGCATGGATGAAACACAGCCACTCAGCAATTCAGTCCTCTAGAGACCCAACCGGTAAAGTCGCCTCTACCTCTCTGGGTGAGTGTGGGTCCAGACCAGTAGCCATTGCATCTTTGGAGTGGGGTGGCGGGGAGGGATCTCCAGAGACCACAGGCCTTCTGCTGGGAAAATACAAGGCCAAGTCTCCTGCCTGTTGCAGCCCTAGCTCATGTCCTCAGTCATGGCTGTGCAGGTATATTTAATCAGTCACAAATGCTACTTCATACTGTCCTTGCACATGAGGGAAAAAGCCAGGCAACCCTGACCATTCCCCAGGGGACATCCTTAGTCATTCTCCCTCTGTGTGATCTCCTTTAATTAGGCACCAATGCTTTTTTTCAGACATACTTTCATATGGCGAAAATAAGATAATCACCCAAAAAAGTAAAAGTTTTTCTCAATAAAGCTAAGAATATGGTTTCCTGAAAAATACTTGTGAAACAGAAATTTAAAAAGAAGGCAGAAAGGGATGGGAATTTGTAATAAAACCCTGATCCTAAAAAAGTACTCTTGTTGTCAGTACACGTGATATATTGGTGAGTAAACCTGGGCAGGATTTCTTCATCTTATAGGTTTCACATTAAAGGTTTCACTTTTAAAGGACTGAGACCAACCCTGTTCAAACATGAAAAATTACCACCAAATATAATCTGGCAGCAACATTTAAAACCGGTTGGTTTCTCATAGGACCTCAGACCTATGTATGTTTTATCCAAATAATTAGTTATAATGCTTTTTAAAGAAATCATATGCGTGACACTCATGAATCTCAGTCACTTTTTGGACTTGATTGAATGTATGAATGTTTGCCTTCCTTTATGGGGGCAAATTTCACCAGGATCACAGGATTTCAGGAGAAACTGGAGGAGTATAGAGTAGCAGAGAAGGCACAGCCTTTGATCAAGGGCCAACGTGGTAAGGCTGCTGGTTCAATCACTAACCAACTACAATCTTGGGTAGGTAACACCCTCTCTGAGCCTCAGAGAGGTTGTAAAATAAAACATTAAAGCTTCTCCACGTGACCATTATGAGAATTAAATTGGGTAGTAAAGCCCCTGACTCATAAAAAAAGAATCCCATAAATGTTAATCCCCTACCGCCCATTGCCCATTCTAGATATGCAATCTACTGGACTTCTTCCGGGTCCCAAAGTGCTAGCAAATAAAATAATAGCTGTTCTTAGTGTCAAACATTAACCTACAGCTGGCACCTCTGAGATCCTTTTTTGCAAATGATGGATTTGCACGCGCGCGGTCATCGAACTACATGGTATTCACACACTGATCAATGTCAAAGGCTTGGGGAATTTGTGAAATTGACAGTTGTGTCCCATCTCTTAGCTCCACCTCCCCCAAGAGAGATGGTATTCAATGAAGGAGTTTTAAGTGACTCTGTGGGTGCCTATCTCCCCCGGGCGTCACATCTTTGAGGCAGGCACAGGTAACAAAGTGATGCTGATGTGAATGGATCAGTCTTTCAAGACATTTGATGATTTCATAGTCTGGAAGCGCAAGACTGGTCATGTTCAAGCCCAGCATCTGGGAAACCACCTCCCTGAAGTCCACCAGCTGTAATATCAAACACACACACGAAGGGTGAGAACAAAATGTATCAACTACTGCTAGTCCAAATGCAACCAAACAAACAAACAAAAAAACCCGTGGAAAGCCCAGGTGTGCATGAGGTAGGCAAATCACTTACTGTCTTTAACCTCAGTCCTCTCGCTTATAAAACAGAAAGGTGCCATCTACTAAATTACCTCTAACATGCCTTCATCCCCAACTTTCGGTGATTTCATAACCTCTTTTCTGATGAGTCAATTAGTGTGGCATTGGCTATGAAGTGAAGAATCTCAGTAGGCAACCATGAATGAGACCCTGACCTAAGACTCCGTGTTCTCACTTCCCAGTGGGAATAACCATACACCTACTTCTCAGAGCTGTTCTGAAATTTGGATCCAATGAGACAATGACTGTGTATGTGTTCCATATACTAAGAAGTGCTTTACAAAGGTGTGGTTGTACCCATGGGTGATAAGTACTTACCCACTGGAATTTTAACTGAGCATGGAAACTTTTTTTTTAAGATTTTATTTACTGGGCGCCTGGGTGGCTCAGTTGGTTAAGCAACTGCCTTCGGCTCAGGTCATGATCCTAGAGTCCCGGGATCGAGTCCCACATCGGGCTCCCTGCTCAGCAGGGAGTCTGCTTCTCCCTCTGACCCTCTCCCCTCTCATGCTCTCTCTCTATCTCACTCTCTCTCTCAAATAAATAAATAAACATCTTTAAAAAATAAATCTATAAAAAAAAGATTTTATTTATTTATTTATTTGAGAGAGAGAGAGAGAGAGAGAGAGAGAGTGTGTGTGTGTGTGTGTGTGTGATGGGGGTTGCTGAGGGAGAGGGAGAGAGAATCTCAAGCAGACTCCATGCTGATCGTGGAGCCCAACGTGGGGCTCGATCTCACGACCCTGAGATCATGACCTGAGCCGAAACCAAGAGTCAGGCACTTACCTGACTGAGCCACCCATGCGCCCCTGGGCATGGAAACTCTTAAGCTAAAGGAAGAACAAAGGGCAAGAAAGTATGAGCTGATAAAAACAAGAAGGACTGCTAAAAAAATGACCAGATCACATCACATGACAGCCTCCTTCACAACCCATAACGGCAGACTCTCTGGGACTACTCTCTGCCATCACAATAGGAAAAATGGAGAGGTGGGGAGGTTGAAGACCATGGATGCAAATGTGCCTCAGACCCCTTAAATTCTTGTACGCTGGTTGCTGTGATTCTGCGCTAGAGCAGAAGCAGGTAAGTCAGGGCTATCTGGGAAGCCCCTTGCTAGAAGTACCTTCCATTTTGGAAAGATGTGACCCAATAGACATTGCCTCCAGGAAGAGTGCCTTCCAAACATTCTCACCCGGTCTTCCTTCACTTCCCAACCTCCTTCCCATGCTGAGTCCCGTTTAGGGGAACACAACACTCTCTCCAGCCTAGTGTCCCTGATGAAAAAGTTCCCCTCAAACTTTTCTCGCCTTTCACATATGGTCAAGGCTCTTCATTCCTGAGAGGTTTCCCTCTGAGAACACATACTTTATAGTTTGGCCTTCCTCAACGTTGCCTGACACATGAGCCAAAGCAGAGGCAGCCGAAGAGGAAAAAAAAAAAAGAAAATCCTAAGATCAGAGTCCACTCTCTGCCCTTTTGAGCTTCAGCAAGAGAGGGAGATGAAAGCCAAAAGCAATGGGGGTCAGGCTGCCCGGGACAGTTTCTTTATGCTTGACCTCCTGATGTGCTCACCAGATAAAACTCTCCTCCTTACAACCAGTCAGCAAGTGAGTACGGTTTATGGCTTACATCTGGGCAAGGTTGACCATCGAGTCTGGGTGCCACTGTTTGAGAGTTGGGACAGTTTCCTGACACTGATCTCTGCTGAAGATAAGCTTTCCCTCCTGAGGTTGAAGCCTGGGATGATGCAAACTTCAGAGGCAATCAGTGAACATAATCAAAACCTCTCCACAACCAGAACCTGGCTTTCCACAGCCTTTCCACTGCTTTGATGAGAAGGTCTTTTTCTTTCCTACGATTCGTGCCATCAAACTGTGAATTATTTTTCTTAGCAGAGTAAATCATAATGGTCATTTTAATTCCAGAAAGATGTTAGAGGGCAAGCAGATACATTGAAACGATAAAGAAAGCTTTGTAAATTGTTTTTGAAGAAACGTATGAAAAATTATCAAGCTTTTGAATTGTCCCATCTTTTCCTAAACAAGATTTCACCCCCAGATTTCTACCCACCTGCTTTTCTCTTGTTTCTGCTTCTTCCAGACATTTTTTTAGTGTCTTCATTTCGTTGGTTACCACTTCCATTATCTTCCTGGCCCCCTCTTTATCCTCCTGAGTCTCAAGCTCTGCAGTACCCAGTTCTGACTTGACAGACATTAGCTTTTCCTCAGCTTTCTCCTTCATCTTCTCAAGTTTGTCTTTGGACTTATTTAGGTCTTCAGTGGCTTTGGTCTGTTCCAAAGTTTTAATCTATGAAGTCAAGAGAACGCTAATAATTTCTTTCGTATTTGTTTTGGACAATTGTATTAACAAGATAAACTAGAAGTCAATGAAATTCACTTAATAACTTTTTTATAAATAAAGAATGGAATCCATCCCAGTTATACAGACTTTGCTAAGCATACACGCTGGACAAACATACCTTAAGGCAGTGACAGTTTATAAACATGTCAGAGTACCATTATTTGGAAAATCAACGAGACAAATGGTAGATAGCACAATTCTAGGGTTAAATATTAAAATAAAGTCTGCTGGTAGTTACACACAGACTCTAATGAACTCCATTGGCAAAAGCAATTTGCACTTTGGGCCCTACAAAAGGGTCGTCCCCAGCATAGAAACACTAGGAAAAGTAAAATATCGCCTCTGTCAGTGGTCTATGACAAGGGAGCCCAACTAAAATCCCCATAGTAAGTCTTCATTACTGCCATAAGGAAAATCTAGAACAGCAATATTTCAGAAGAAATGCCTTCTGACTTAACCAATGAGTATGGGAGGCATGAGGTGCCCATAGCATTCCACTACAAACAAGAGGAAAGGGATGGGGGTGCCTCTCTCTAGGAAGCAGTCCCAGGATCTTAAAGTCAACACAAAGAGCATCCTGGAGCGTAAGGCACATTTTCTTTATTAGCTTAGTATTTAAAATTTTGCCAGATCTGCTTCCAAAAAAGAATTTGAAATAAAAAACTAATGATGTAATGTATGGTGATTAACATAATAAAATAAAATTTTTTTAAAAAGTTTGAAATTCTGACAAATACTATAACATGGATGAACTTTAGACATTACAACAAATAAGATAAGCCAGACACAAAAGGATAGATATTGCATAATTCCATTGATAAGGAGGTACGTAGGATAGGCTAATTCATTATAGAATTCCATCCCCAAGGGAGGAATGGGGAGTTATTTAATGGGCACTGAGTTTTGGTTTAGGATGATAAAAAGTTCTGGAAATGGATGGTGGTGATGGTTGTACAACTTTGTGAACGTACTTAATGCCACTGAATTGTACAATTAAAAATGGCTCAAATGGTAACTTTTATGTTATGGATATTTTACCACATTAAAAAAAAAGAGTTGGGGGCGCCTGGGTGGCTCAGTTGGTTAAGCGACTGCCTTCGGCTCAGGTCATGATCCTGGAGTCCCGGGATCGAGTCCCGCATCGGGCTCCCCGCTCAGTGGGGAGAGTCTGCTTCTCCCTCTGACCCTCTTCCCTCTCGTGCTCTCTATCTCTCATTCTCTCTCTCTCAAATAAATAAACAAAATTTAAAAAAATAAATAAATAAATAAAATAAATAAATAAAAAAAAGAGTTGGAGGTAGTTTTACATACTTGACACAAAATTTTTAACATTGACCATTAAAAATAAATATGAACGAGCTACCATTTAACAACCTCAGGGATGGCTACAGTCAAAAAGAGAGACAGTCACAAGTGTTGGCGAGGGTGTAGAGAAATCAGAACCCTCACGTGCTGCTGGTGGGAGGTGGTGCAAAATGGTGCAGCTGTGAGAAACAGTTTTCCAGTTTTCAAAATGTTAAGCTCAGAGTTAACACATGAGCTAGCAATTCCACTTCTAGGTTTATATATTCAAGAGAACTGAAAACTTCTGTCACACAAAACCTGTCCACAAATGTTCACAGAAGGACTGTTCATAATCACCAAAAAGTAACAACAACCCAAATATCCATCAACCAATGAGTAGATAAATAAAATATTGTAGATCCATACAATGGAATGTTATTTGCCAATAAGAAGGAATGAAATACTGATACATGCTATGGATGAACCTTGAGAAAACTTCTGCTAAGGGAGAAAAGTCAAGTCACGAAAGACCACTTATTGTATTTTTCCATTCATATGAAAGATCTAGAAAAGGCCAGGGACTGGTGGGAAGGGAGACTGGGGAGTAACTGCCAATGGGTTGTTTTTAGGGGTGATGAAAATGTTCTGAAATTAGATAACGGAAATTTGCTTTCATCTACTATAACACACACAACTTCTGAGGAAATTTAGTTCCTTTTCCCACAGAGAGGAGGCCGGTGGCAGCCATGCCTGGACAAGTTCAAAGCTTTGAACTGGCTCCATGCAGGAGAAAGGAAATCCTCGGGAAACTGACAGCTGCTGTGGGACTTGCGATCAAGAAGGCATAAAAACCACCACCTCAGGTTTGAGAAATCCACGGGTGAGACAATGCCAACCACAGTTGAAGAAAGGAACTCGGAGTCAGTTTTTGAGCCAATGAAATGGCATTAGAAGACCCAGCACCTGAGCCAAGTTACTGCCACCCACTAAGTGCAGGTCTGCAGAGGCTGACCTTGCGGATCATTCATGGATTCCAGGTTATCAAAACCCATACTGGAAAATGAACAGCGTATCGGATACAGCATAATAGAGTATTGCCTCAACATTGCTTCCTGGGTGTGATGATGTACAGGTGTCACATTGAAGAATACTCTTGTTCTTAAGAGATACCTGGTATTTGGGGTGCCTGGGTGGCTCAGTTGGTTAAGCGACTGCCTTCGGCTCAGGTCATGATCCTGGAGTCCCAGGATCGAGTCCCGCATCGGGCTCCCTGCTCAGCAGGGAGTCTGCTTCTCCCTCTGACCCTCTTCCCTCTCATGCTCTCTCTCATTCTCTCTCTCTCAAATAAATAAATAAAATCTTTAAAAAAAAGAGAGAGAGCGCTACCTGGTATTTAGGGGTGACATGTCACAATGCATGTAACTTATTCTCAAATGGTTCAGAAAAAAAGAAAACCTCCTGCCCCCATTAGGCAAAACAGAGCAATTGGTAAAAATGTTATTATGCAAATCATTATGTGAAGAATAAAATACTGTCCATTATACTGTTCTTGCAACTGTTCTCTAGATTTGAAATTTTTCAAAACAAAAAGTCGGGAAAGGGAAATGTCCCACGCATGATCAATACAACGTGCATCCTCGGGCGCCTGGGTGGCTCAGATGGTTAAGCGTCTGCCTTCGGCTCAGGTCATGATCCCGCGGTCCCGGGATCGAGTCCCGCATCGGGCTCCCTGCTCCTTTGGAGTCTGCTTCTCCCTCTGCTTCTCTCTCTCTCTCTCTCTGTCTGTCATGAATAAATAAAATCTTTAAAAAAAAAAAAAATACAACGTGCATCCTCTCCGTAAACGTTTTTGAACACATACGTATACTTATTTATGAATTAGAAAAGCAGCTGCTCTAAATAATATAGTCTGTCGACTATCAAACTTATTACAAATTGGGGGACATGACACGAATGAAATGTTCATCAATTTTAAAACAAAGTTATCTCCTTTTAAAACAAAGAGATTCCCTTCATGTGCAAATTATCACATTGCTGCAGAGAGACTATGTGGCCAAGAGGGAATTTGCTGAGATTGGGACATTGAATTCAAAAGCTTGTATTAAAGGATACTTTCAGCCTTTCTGCTCAGATTGGAAAACCATTTACAGTGGGCTATCTACCAAAAGTGACGGAACACAGCTTGGAAAGCTAGAAATCCATAAATCAGGTCCTAATGAGAAGAATTCATAGCCAAAAATTTCTGAAAAGTATGAGACTTTATCACAATCCTAAAGGCTGCTTCAATTCTTGTTATTGGGGGGCAAAGGCAAGCCATGGAGCTCTGAGCCAAGCCACCAGAACAGAACTAAAAGCCAGGGGATGACAGAGACCTCGGGGTCCTAAATCAAACCCAACAAACGAGATTCCTGGAAGTGGGGTATGGCTAAGTGGGTTTCTTAATCCTCCGGAAGGAGCTTCCCGAATCCAGCCCAGAGTTCAGCAAGAGCCTGTGCTCCTAATGGTCTTCCAGTGGGGCAGAACTGGTCATCAACAAGACTGATGTGCCACCCAGACTCCAGCAGGGATAGAGAAGGCTCCAAGTGGCCTTTACGTCCAAGGAACACCCTATCTAGTGTCAGACTCCTTGAGCGGAAAAAAAAGTCAAAATCTGGTAAACAATTTTCTCTTGTGTTAAAAGGGCCCAAGGCCCTGAAAGAGATGGTGATTGAACTTAAAATCTGATAGGCTGAATCCCCCAGAGGATTTAAATTCTCTAACTGGAGAGCTTTCGAGAAGCCGCATTGAAAAATGCAACCCTGCAGGAGCTAGGCGCTGCAAGCAGGTGCCCTGAAGACAGGGGGACAGCAAAGTGGGAGACTGTCCCTGTGGCCCAAATACATGCTGTGCCCCTCCTCCTAAAGACAGCCACAAGGATTTCAGCAGAAGGAAACTGAAGCAGAAAAGAGAGGAAGGTGTTCAGCTTGGCAGTGTGAACACACCTCCACTACCATCATTCTACAGCCCAAGAAGTTCTTCCTTGAAGGTTCTGCTTGGGGCACACACTCAAAGTAGGGAGAGCTCAAACTCAATCCCAATCTACTATTGGAGATCCATTGAGCCCAAGATGGTAGGTTACAAGAAATATATATAAAGAAAGGCTGCACTGACCAGGTTGGAGAAAGTTCTGGAGTGGAGAAGGAGCATGGGGAGTAGCTGTCTTGCACGGGAGATGATCAAGAGAGGTAGCAAGAGGGAGAGACCTTTGCTGCTGGCTAAAGAATGTTATTCCTTTTGGTGTTTACTTGAGAGACTACAATGAAGATAACAATGGCTTTTCACTAATTTTTGGTTATCTGACTACTGATTTGGGGGCACAGCTCCCTACTAAAATTGGGCCACGGGGTACGGACAGAAAGCTGATAACCTCTCCACCAAATATCATTCTTTCTTTTGTTCTTACTGCCCAGAATAGACCCATTTCTCAAGCTGACTTCATCTAAGGGAGGCCCAGGGACTAAGTTCTGGCCAATGGAGATACAAAGCATTGTATTGTTCCTGGAAAGTGGCCTACAGGGTGTCCTCCCGCATCTCCTCCTCGCTGGTGGCTGGAATGAGGCTGTAGCCCCGGCAGCTAGCTTGTGTTAGGAAGCAGCACTGAGGATGAAAGCTATTACTAGAACAGTGAGGCAGGAAGAACAAGCCAGGATTGCTGATGACCACAGAGGCATCCTGCTAAGCACGGCATGTCTTCTTTTCTGTGAGAGAGGAATAAACATCTCTTCTGTCTAAGCCACTGTTATTACAGGGGTGTTCTAATATATTTAGCTGAAACTAATCATAACCGACGCAGGCTGAGAAGCAACTGGTGTTATAGGAGTTACACAAAGCATTTTCTGGATCCTCTGGAGTTCTTCCACATGATTTCAGTGCCTGCATTTGCATTTGTGCAAAGACCTACGTTTGTGTCAATTAGTAGTGCTACTTTAATTATTCTAGGTTAATGAGAAAAGAGCAAAGGTGGAGTTAACACATAAATAATAATGTGTTCATGCCAAGGGAAGGCCAAACTATGTCAGTGTGTACAAACAACATATCTGCAGCATTCAGTTAAAGCACAGGGTGTCCTTAGGCAACATAAACCACAGGCATGCCAGACTTCAGAAGAACCTGGGCCACAAGCAATTGATACTACACCTTCTCATTAATGGTAACTAGTGAAATAACGTAATCTAGCACATTGAATTAATATCGTTAATGTTTTCAATTCGACTTTTACACCTCATTTTGCTTTCTCAATTGGTCCGAATTTTACAGTGGTAAAAATGTAGCAAGCTTGGGGCGCGTGTGTGGCTCAGTCAGTTGGGCTGACTCTGGGTTTTGGCTCAGGTCATCATCTCGGGATCATGGGATCGAGTCCCCTGTCAGGCTCTGTGCTCAGCGGGGAGTCTGCTTGAGATTCTCTCCCCCCCCTTCCCCCCCCCCCGCTCCTCCGCCCCCAACTCATGTGCTCTCTCTCTCTAAAATAAATAAATAAAATCTTTAAAATGATGAAAAAAATCTGTTGACCACTTTTTAAAAAATGTAGCAAGATTAAGAAATTTTTATACAGTGTTAAGTCTGTATATATGAAAGCAATATTATACTAAAATTATTTTGACTCAACACAGGGAGGGTAATCTATAAAAGAATATTATTCTTTCCAAAAGAGATTTTCTACAGTAATCATGTTTGCCTGCCAACTTAAAATTTAATAGTTATCTGGAAAGGTCTACACTTTCCTGGTTGAGAATTCAGGGGGAAATGTAGTGCATGAGTCTTAAAAAGGGAGACTGGGACAACCTAGGAGTCAAGGTCTTCAAGCATGGTTTTGCAACAGACAGAGAAATGCGCACAAAAACTCCACACAAATGTTCCTAGCAGCCTTGCTCATAACAGCCAAAAAGTGAAAACAATCATAATGTCCATCAAATGCATAAACAATGTGTGGTACAGCTAAACGATGGAATATTATTAGGCATAAAAAGGAATTGTGATGATTAATATTATGCGTCACCTGGGCTGGCCCACAGAACCCAGATATATGGTGAAACATGGGTATTTCTGTGAGGGTGTCCTGGGGAGAGATTAACATTTAAGTTAGCGGACTTTCAGTAAAAGTAGATTTCCCTTCCATAGCATGGGTGGGCTTCATCCAGTCCATGGAAGGCCTGAACAGAACAAAAGTGATGCTCCCTTAGCAAGAGGGAATTCTACCAGAATCCAGGCTTTAGACTTGAACTGCAACATTAGCTCTTCCTGCCAGCCTAGACTGCAGATTTTGAACTTGCCAAATTCTATAATCACATGAGCCAATTCCTTAAAATCAATCAATCAGTCTCCCTGTAGCCCTCCCTCTCTCCCCTCCTCCCTCCCTCTACGATATAATATATATGAAATATATATGTGCACAACATGGATGAAAACTGAAAACAGACGAAGTGAAAGAAGCCAAAGGCAAAAGGCCACATATTATGATTCCGTTTATATGAAATGCCTAGAAGAGGAAAATCCGTAAGACAGAAAATAAATTAGTGGTTTCCAGACGTTGGGGAAGGGGAAAATAAGGAGTAACAGGGATAGGTATGGGATTTTTGGGGGGGGGTACTGGAAATGTTCTAGAATTAGGAAGTAGTGATGCCTGCACAACCCCATCAATGTATTAAAAACAGTGAATTGTGGGGGCAGCTCAGTCGGTTAAGCGTCTGCCTTCGGCTCAGGTCATGATCCCAGGACCCTGGGATTGAGCTCCGTGTTGGGCTCCCTGCTCAGTGGGGAGTCTGCTTCTCCCTCTCCTTCTGCCCCTCCCCCTGCCTGTGCTCTTTTTCTCTCAAATAAGTAAATAAACTCTTAAGAAAAAAAGCCAGTGAACTGTACACTTTAAAAGGGTGAATTTTATGGCCTGAATTTTTTAAGGTATAGGAATGTAGCTCAAATTAATATCTTTTATATCGACCTTCCATAAATGGTGAAATTAATTCTTAATTTAATAAGTGTAGTGGGCTGAACTGTGTCCCTCCCCCCCAAAAAAATAAATACGTGTCCACCCAGAACCTCAGAATGTGACCTTATTTGGAATAAGGGCCTTTGCAGGTATCATTAAGGTTAAGGATCTCACGATGAGATCATCCGGGAATAGGGTGACCCCTAAAACCAATGGTGGGTGTCCTTACAAGAGACAGAGAAGGAGGGACACACGAGGGGACAGTCGCCTAAGGGTGTCGGCAGAGAGGAATCCCGCTCGTGCAGGCAGTAAGCAGAAGCCCAGAGAGAGGATGGAGCGGATGGGCCCTCATCTTCCCCAAAAGGAATCAACCTTGCCAACACTTTGCTGTCAGGCTCCTGGCCTCCAAAATTATGAGAGAAAAATTCATGAAGTTAGCATTCACTCAGTAAGTTAGAGAGATCTCTGTTCTCTAGCGGAAGGCAGACTTAGCATCCCATGTTCGTGGTGAAGGGCCTGAGTCATTCCTGAGTCACTCAAATCCCACCTCTCCTATACCTTTCCTATAACCTTAGCTAGTAAAAAAAGTGGATCTCTTTATGCAAAATAAAGCAAATAAACACACAAGCCCACTTTATATACTCTCCCAACTCTTCCCCTTTCCATCCAAGTATTCCAGAAGAGCAGGCCACTGACTTTTGTTTCTACTTCTCCTTCATCCCTTAGCATTCTGGCATTTGGCCTATTCTCAACGCCTTCACCCACGACCGCGTGCAATCTACAATACACATGCTTGAGTCATAGGTGCCCAACGCCAAGCGCAGTGGATGGCCGTTCCCCCTCTACCTTACTGCCTCACTTGAGGCTATCGGTCACAGCCTCATTCTGGAGACCCCCTGCTCTCGCTCCATGTTTCTGTTTCTTTTTAGTCTCTTCCCTGATGATTGCACTCTCCCGTCTGAAAGTCTGCAATGGCTCCCCAGGACCCAGAAGACAAGTCCAAGCATCTTAGGAGACACACAAGGCCCTGGGTGATCTGGCCCCTGCCCGCTGCCCAGCTTCTTCTGCCACTGCCCCCTGACTCTGGACATCAAGCATGGTGTCAGCAGCAGCTGACCGAGCTTCTGTCCACCTGCTGATTGCATCTGGTTATCACTGGGATCATCCCCTTCTTCAATCTATTCATGTATACTTCAATTTCTCCGATTCCACGTCCACAATTTTTGCCATATCCACATATCACCTATGGTCATCATTTTTTTTCTTTAACTCAACCATCTTTTGAACTTACCTGAATTTATTTCTATGAAAAGGAATTTTGTATGATTTCAGTAGAATTTGCCACAACTGGAAGATAACAATAAAGCAAACACTGTACAATGACCATGAGGAGCACTGAGTCAGTATGGAACAGTTGATCACTATATTATACAACTGAAACTAATACAACTATATGTTAATTATACTAGAATTAAAATTTTTTTAAAAAGAAGAAAAAAAAACCCCACTGTACAATGAAAACAAAACAGTAAAACTAGGTACTATGGCTTGTACTCAGCCCTGAGCTTAAGGCTTATTCTTTATTTAAAATGTAGACTAGTAAATGTTCTAGGGGCATAAAGACATAATAACCTCTAAGATTTTCTCCTTGATAGTGAAGGAGTTGGAAGAAAAATTAAAGGGAACCCATTTTTCACCTCCTGATTGAACATTATATAGTGACCTGTCATGCAGCACCTAGAAGTATTTTATGTGTCCCAAGAGCTATGTGCCCCACACCTGAAAATGTTGCTTTACCCCACGGACACTAGAAGAAGAAACTGGTAAACCTGACACTATCACCAGAACGACACATTGCATAATCACGTCACCCAAAGAGCAAAACTTAATTACAAGAATCAGGCTTGCCTGTGAAAGGTTAAGTGGAAAGACCACTTGCAGACAATTATAATCATCCAGGCGAAATACAATGCAGATGTGAGGCAGATGTTGTTGCGACCAAACATACTCCTCAGATACAGGGCTCAATTTCCACCAGCTGTTTTCCCCCTTCTGCTACAGAAAGTGTGGGCTCCTCTCTCCCCAGCACCATCTCCAGCTTATAGGGCTGTCTTGGCTAAGGGTCCCAGCACTACTCTCAATACACGTAGCCTGGAAGATGCCCTCCTCAGACCCACACCTCCAAGGTGCCATTCACCAGGAGCTGCCCCACTTCCAAAGCCACTCTTTCTCCACTCTCACCCAGCAGGTGCTGGGCCCTGTTCCCGGACGTTGCCAATGGGGAATCCCTTGTTCCATCATCACCTCATTGGCTGCTAGACTGTGAGCTGCCATGCTCCATGCAGGCCAACCTTACTCAGGCTCTGGAGGTGTGTGGTAATTCTAAAGGCTCCTCCAGCCCCACAGTACAAACTGCCACCCTCAGGAGTGATAAAATTAGCTACAATGGCAACGAATATTTGTACCCGGCTTTATAGTATATTCATTCACCACAGTATTCTATTTTAGCTGTACCGTATCTGGCCAGATGCGGAGAGCTAGCTGGAACCTGCCAGTTAATGTCACTGAGTCCTGACAGCCCTTCGTCGGGCCCAGCCCAGGTCATTCGGAGACGGAAGCTCAGTTCTTAGAAACTGGCAAAAGCAAGGCAGGCCTCCAGTCTCAGGGGAAGCAAGGGGCTCTGAGATGATAAGGGGATGGGCAGGGTAGAAAAAGCACAGCTGCAACCCAGTTACGAGAAGAGATGCTCAGCCGGAAGCTGTGTAGATTTCACAATGAGGTTAGCAGTGAAATACACAGCAAGGTTGAGGCAACCCTGACTTTTTAAATTAAGCTTCTTAATTTCTCCCAAGGACAGAAAAGTACACTATATGAGAAGGGGAAAATTTGTTGGTAGGGACCAGATGTCTCCAGCCGCAGGGTGGAGGGAATTAGGGAAAAGAAGCAACTCACACGGTACCTACCAGCACCGCCGCACCTTGTTTCCGAAACACAGTTGTGGTCTTATGAGGAAATCCTCACTCAGGTCCTTCCTCTGGGAAGCCATCAGGCATCAGGCCTCCCCAATGTCCCCCCCACTTCGTCACCCTTAGCAATCACCCAGACCGCTCCATGTCATTCTCTTCTCCTCCGGCTTTGAGGAGTTCGGCAAGCTCGGTGCGTGAAAATCCCCAGTGCTATCTACGCTTCCTTCCTATCACAGATTTCTTTGAGGAATTCCATTGACACATGCTTACAGTGAAACATGTCCCTTTTTTAAGGACCGAATTTACTTCCCCGTTTTGAAATCTGAGTTCACTTTATTTATCATTCCTAGTCTATGCTTTGCCACCTGCCTATTTAACACCAATTATGGGAATTATTCTCATCTCTCCCCCCACATGAGGAAGCCAATGAATAGAACAGATTCTTCCCGGGCCCAAGGCTATAATAGTAGTAAAGTAGTAAATAATAGTAGTAAAGACATAACTTCTGATTAAGATTTTCTCCTTGACAATGGGGAGAATTGGAAGAAAAATCTAAAGGGAACCCATTTTTCACTTCAGGACTGACCATTATATAATGCCCTGTCATGTACCACCCAGAAACACTTTGTATCCACCACAGGACATTTGAAAATCTGGCTTTACAACACAGATGCTCCCTCAGCACCCCTGCAGCCCCTTCCAGCCAGGGTGGGGAGCAGTGGCTTGTGGACCCCCACCCCAACACCCCCCCAAAGATCAGTCTCAAGGTGTGAGGGGGTGTGGAAGATACTTACCTCAATATTTGCTCCTCAGTTTTTGCATCCCATCAGAAGATGCTTTCCCTTGTTTCCTGCTTTCCTTATTTTTAAATATGTCCCCTCCCCTGGCCTGTGTCTGCCCTTTTTCTCCTGGAGGGAAATAAGCCTCAACTCAGAAGGGTTTCAGGGGAAAAGAGCTAATGACTCAGAAGAAAAGAATACAATAGGAAATATTTCCTAAAATACTGTCCCCACCATACATATTTAAGTGCTAGCTTAATGCCAGGTTCCTTTTCCCTCTTGGTCTGTTTCCAGATTCAGAAACATTCCAGAAGTCCAGTCCAGAGCGCTCATCTGCAAAGAGCCAGGACATTATTCACACTTGTATTCACAACACGCATATCTGCCAGAAGTGATAGGTGCCTATGAAGTTACATACCCTTTCCAGGGGGCACACATACAGGACATTTAAAGATTCTGATTAAATTTGTTTAAGTTGTCATTCCTTTCTTCTCTTCAAATCCAGGAAGCACACTGCCCTGATCTGAGTACCTTCCTCCCTTCCGGGGATAAGGCATCTCACCAAGCTCATGAAACACTGTTGCCTGCCTGACTCTTCTCAGTGAACGGCTGTGCTCATTTGCTCACTTCTTCCTAAGCAGATTCCCACGTGATAGCTCCCTACATGATCCCAAATACCACACTTCGAAGAAATGCTTATATTTTCTCTATGTCACATCACCCCTTTCGTTTCTTTTTTCTTTGAATTCCAGGATAGTTCCTACACGGTGTTCTATTCCTTCCAGGTGTACAATATAGGGACTCTACACTTCTACATCTTATTCAGTGCTCATCATGGGAAGTGGCTTCTTCATCACCCCCCACCACCGACATCACCCTTTTTTGATGGACTTTTCACGCAGCAACAACCATGGCTTGGGTTCAACTATAGAGGAGACTCTACAATGATCTAATATGCTGATTTGTGTAGCTTTTGCATTTCCCCCACAACTCCAGAAAACCAGAGGAAGCTTTTGTCCCTGTTTCTCTTCTGCTGTGTCTGTTGTGAGACTTCTACTCTTTCACATAAACTAAAGGGGTACCTTGCAAAAAGCAACAAGGGAACCAAGCTGAGCACTTGCCTTCAGCTCAGCCAGCTTGGCTTTGAGCTCCGTGTTCGCTTCTCGACACACACTCAGCTCCTTCTGCAGCCTCTCCACCCTCTTCTGCAACTTTCTTAGGGTGAGATTGGTCTCATCCCTCTCCACAGCCAAGGCCAAACGCACCTGCTTCTCCTCCTCCAGCTGGGTGATTTTCTGCCGCAGGAGGCTCATATGTAGTTCTTTGCTCTCCAGCCTTTCTTTCTGAGTCCTGAGCTGATATGATACAAACAGGGATTTTTTTTTTAAATAATCATTGAACAGTCAGTAAATATAAATGAATCACTCAGATCATGTTGATCTTTATCTACACTTCAGTAAAACTAATTTGTAAACCACCAAAAAAGGTTATTGGATTCCTTTTCCCGATTGCATATTTTATTCCTATTTTTCCAAGAATTAATTTTGTAGCTGCAAAGGATGAGACAAAAGAGCCACAGAAGACACAGAGAGAAGTAGGCTTTCAACATCTGATTCCCTCCCACAGTATGTACAGCATAATAGACACATAAAATTACTTTTAAAACTACTACAATGGGCTTATCAAGATCAGAATAGGGTAGAGAGACAAAATCCTCTCCACAACCCCATGGCAACTATACTTACACTGGTCTTTTCTAAAGGAAGCCAGAGTGCAGGTTAGTACCAAAAACCTAGACTGGCTAATTTCAATCCCTTAGAACCAGACTGAGCAACACCAAACATGAGAGCTGATATATTTTTAAATTAAGCTATACCAGGGAGAGTTTAGAGAAAGCTTTGTTTACATGTTTAAAATCTTTGAAATAGAAGGGACATCAAGAAGGTTTTAGTTCACTGGTATCTTTATTATACGCCTGGCCTATGCCATCCACAAACCAAGCAGAGAACAAGTTCTTCAAACAGCACTTATCACTCACAGTCAAACTTGATGAAGGAAATTATGGTGGTTTTTAAAAAAATATTATGGACTCTAAGGGGGGAGGAAATCCTCCTAGGCTTCAAATGTCACATTTAGTGAGTAGAATATTAAGTACAGAAACCTCCTTCATCCATTGCAAACACTGGGAATTGGAATCGTGTAGAATTCTAGAATGTTAGAGCTGAAGACTGTCGCATTTTCGCTAATTATATACTCTGCATTTGTAAAGTGTTCAGAGATGTGAAGGGCAGACTGAAACGCAGGCTTGTCTATGACAGCATAGTCCATACCCAGATCCATCTTTAACAAAGCCCTTTTTGTGTTTCTCTAGCCAAATTCCCTTCCTTGAGCTTTTTCACGTCAAATTCCACTCTACTGCAAAATTACACTGGTAAGTTCTGTACACTGGTAATTTTAAAAATTATACAATACTTAAGAAGGAATGGTGTTGGATAAAGAAGAAGAAATCCATTCTCTGAGGAGAACCCAAAGAATTATAGCTTAATTCAATGTCTCTGATGGTAACAGGGTTATCTGCTTTTTTTTAAATAAAATATTCCTAAAAATCCAGTAAATGGAGAAGAGGTCAAATGTGAATAGAGTACAGTCTATAAGCCAAGAGTTTAAACATGTATTTTATTAAAAATGAACAAGCTCATGAGGAAGATATTATCCCCATCTTAAATATGAGGAAACAGAGACAGAGAGGTATGTAATTTGTCCAAGGTCACAGAGCTTGGTGGAACCAAACTGGGATCCCAGATGTGACTCATTACACAGCCTATACACTATAATTCCACCACAGAATTTTCTCCTAAGAACTATTACAAGAACACATCTGTGTTTTGCTCTTTCACCAATGCCAATAATTATATAACTAATCATTATATTTTTATCCTTTTCATCCACTCATTCATTTATTTCATCTAAACTGTTTCTCCTCTTTTGAGTGAGTGGAAAATTAGCTCTTCTCCTCACTTTACTATCCAATGCAAGAGAGTTTATCCAGGGGCACCTGGGTGGCTCAGTCGTTAAGCGTCTGCCTTCAGCTCAGGTCACGATCCCAGGGTCCTGGGATCGAGCCCCACGTCGGGCTCCCTGCTCCGAGGGAAGCCTGCTTCTCCCTCTCCCACTGCCCCTGCTTGTGTTCCCTCTCTCGCTGTGTCTCTGTCAAATAAATAAATAAAATCTTTTAAAAAAGAGAGAGAGAGAGAGAGTTTATCCAGTTGGAGACTGCTACATGTTTCCCAGCTCCCCTCATCTCCCTTAAGAATAAACAGTGAGTTTCTTAGTGAGGGAAGTGGCTACCCAGAATAAAGACTACAGTTTCCAGCTTCCCTTGCAGCTAGTTTCAGCCATCAGAACCGTGGGATATAAATACAAGTTTACATAGAAAACTCTGGAAGCCTCCCGTCAAAAGACAGCTCACACATGCTCTTTTGCATCCCTCTTCTTCATCCCTTTCTTCTCCAAAATCTGTCTGGAACACAGACATGATGATTCTAGGTGCCATTTTAACCATCAGGATGTGGACCACCCTAGGGATGGGAGATTAATGAGCTGAAATCAGCTGGGCTCCTTGAAAACTTCACAGAGCAGACTTGCCACACTCAACCTGAGCCGTCTCCCTCCAGAAATTTATGTGAGGTGAGGGGGCCACTTCTAGTCATTTAAGTCACTTTTATTTGGGGTCTCTATTACTCACAGTCACACATAACCTTAGGTGATATACTTACCATCCCTCAAACTTGAAACAGAGATTCAAATTCTAAATATGTATTTGTATGTTTCCTAACTACAGTGGCAAATAGAAAGGAGGGGTACATTATTTTTCAGTATTTAAGTCTCTCTGCAATTCCTTTTCTCAAGCAAGTTTCAATATCCCCTACCTTTCTCTGTAAATTGTAGGCGATAGTCTTGTTTTCAATGACTGCGTTGCTCTCGAGACGGACCAGCTGCTCCGTGCGAGCTAAAACTACATCCAGACGCATGTCAAAGCCAAGTTCAGCAGCCATCTGGTCCAATTTCATTTTCTCTGAGAGCTGATCCAGAAATTTAAGATACTAAACCCAAGAACAAAAATTAAAATGAGACACAAAAACAAAATTAACAGGTGATCTCACAGGATCCCAAGCTTACAGATAGGTCTCATTAAACCCAGTCTGTAGCCCAGCCCAGGACCCCAGTGCCTGCTAATGAATTCCTGAACCACCCTGCCAGTTCCATGTCCTGCTTCTTGTCCAAATTCACTTGACTCTCCTTGTCAGTGATCTTGATGTTCAACCTAACATTAGACACTCTTCGTCACCCCACCGTGGGACAAATCTGGCACCATCCTGACTACATCCACATGTCTCTGTTTTGACTACTTGCCGATACCATGATGCCTCTTCCAGGTTAATCCAACCCCTGAGATCTACTCACTCACAAAACTTCCATGGCAATTTTTCCCACCTAAGTGGGCCCTGGCCTCAAATGTGAAAAAAAAAATTACAACAGTCACCATTCCAGTCACTCCAAAATCAAAGCTCTTGCCATACAAACACACTTGGACAATGTTTTTGCTTTTTTAAGTTAGAATCCTATACAAAAAAACATGTCTTTAAGAGTTTTTAATGTATCATACTTTAAGGAATAACATTGTAAAATAGAGCTATATCAAGGAAGTAAAGGTTCATATTTGAACAGGTTAGCATTACAAAACTGTTCTAGGATCTTCCTCCACTTGCTTTCCTTTTTCTTTCTTCCAAGTTTTAATTTAAATTCTAGTTAGTTAACATATAGTATAATATCGGTTTCAGGAGTAGAATTTAGTGATTCATCACTTACATACAACATTCAGTGCTCATCATAAGAGGTGCCCTCCCTAAAACCCATCACCCATCTAGCCCATTCCCTGCCCACCTCCCCTCCAGGAACCCTCAGTTTGTTCTCTATAATTAAGAGTCTGTTTTATGGTTTGCCTCTCTTTTTTTTCCCTTAATGTTCATTTGTTTTATTTCTTAAATTCCACATGAGTGAAATCATTTGGTATTTGCCTTTCTCTGACTGATTTATTTCACTTCACATAATACACTCTAGTTCTATCCATGTTGTTGCAAATGGCAAGATTTCATTCTTTTTTATGGCTGAGTAATACTCCATCACACACACACACACACACACACACACACACACACACACACACACACCCCACAACTTCTTTACCCGTTCATCAGTCAATGGACATCTGGGCTCTTTCCATAATTGGGTTATTGTTGATAATGCTGCTATAAACATCGGGGTGCATGTATCCCTTTGAATCAGTATTTTTTGTATCCTCCATTTGATTTCTGTGGTTTCTGGCCATGCCAGCCAGAGTGATGCTTGCTGGATGAGTGAACCAATCAATGACTTTTCTGCATCATCACTTCACGATTTGGGTTCTCTCTTTGAAACTTGCTTCACATTGCAGTAAGTACTCATCTATCTGGCATCTCTGAGGCAATTATATGTTTAAATAAGTATAATTTCCTGATGACTGAAGCATGCCAGTGTGAAGCCCAGAACTATCTATACTTTCAGTCATCAAGATGAAATTGTGAATATTTCCAAATTTTGCTGAATGGCATATCTAAAATTTAATCTCTTCTTTGGGAGGCACAGTCATAGCAAAATATTGCTTTTTGGCTGTGTTACAAGACCATGGGTTACTGTGTTATGCTATAAGACCATAGGTTGCTTCTTTTGTTCTCACATCATCAATTTGCCACTTCTTTTTTTTTTTTTTTTTTTTTTATTTGACAGAGAGAGACACAGACACGGTGAGAGAGGGAACACAAGCAGGGGGAGTAGGAGAGGGAGAAGCAGGCTTCCTGCTGAGCAGGGAGCCCACTGTGAGGCTCCATCCCAGGACCCCAGGACCATGACCCGAGCCGAAGGCAGACGCTTACCAACTGAGCCACCCAGGCGCCCATCAATTTGTCACTTCTTAATGCTGTATCAGGGGGCGCCTGGGTGGCTCAGTTGGTTAAGCGACTGCCTTCGGCTCAGGTCATGATCCTGGAGTCCCGGGATCGAGTCCCGCATCGGGCTCCCTGCTCGGCGGGGAGTCTGCTTCTCCCTCTGACCCTCTTCCCTCTCGTACTCTCTCTCTCTCATTCTCTCTCTCTCAAATAAATAAATAAAATCTTTAATGCTGTATCAGCTCTGCCCTTGGAATTACTCATTTTTTTTTTTTTTGAGAGAGAGTGAGTACACGAGTGGGGGGGAGGGGCAGAAGGAGAGGGAGAAAGAGAAACGTAAGTGGGCTCCACGCCCAGTGCGGAGCCCCACATGGGGCTCCAGTTCACGACCCTGAGATCATGACCTGAGCTGAAATCAAGAGTTGGATACTTAATAGACTAAACCACCCAGGCGCCCCTGGAATTACTCATTTCTAACATTTGTGAATGAAAGGAAAATAACTGCTATTGTTTGTTTTGTAAATAGAATCAGTACATTTCACATGGGGGTATAAAGCCTCTCTTGCTGTGTCTACAGGTGACCCATCCACTTAGCATGCAAAGATCTATAACAGGCAAAAAGGGATAAAGACAGGACAAAGCCAACACCCCACAGAACAAGTGCCCATTTCAAGGACCTCGGCTGTGCCTCAGAAAGCGAGGGTTACTCGAAGGATTTACTGTACAGCTTGTTTCTTTGAGTCACAGATTAGCCTAGATATCTTCTATTCAGTGTGAACCTCAATGACCTGTATCTAAATCTCAACTCTGTACAACTTAGATTTTCCTGTTTACACACCCATCCCCCTCACTAGGATGTGCATGTTGTAGGTGGTTATCTACAGAATAGTCACCGGGACGGAATCTGTTTACATAATTCGCTTTCATAACTGAGAGTTCTTTTCGCACAGTCTCAGCGAAAATTAATGAGTCATTACAATGAAAAAAAAAGGGAAGAGACAGCAATCTACCTAAAATTTTTGCCTTTTATTATGTTTCTTCATAATTTAAACACTATTTATTTAATTCTTCCCTAAGTGCTGGAGAAACCCAGAAAAAAAGAAAATAAAAATTTCCCCTGGCCTCAGGAATCTTGGAGTTGACAGGAGAAGATGAATTAAAAACTGAAGAAAGGGGCGGTGGGGGGGCGCGCCTGGGTGGGTCAGTCAGTTAAGCGTCCAACTCTTGGTTTCAGCTTAGGGTCATGGGATTGAGTCCCATGATGGGCTCGATGCTGACTCTCTCTCCCTCTCCCTCTGCCCCTCCCCCCTGCACACACGCTCTCTCTCAAATAAATAAATAAATCTTAAAAAAAAAAGTTAAGATAATAAACCTAAGTGCTGTGACAGACACAGACACATGTTGCCTGAAGGAAAACTAAGCCTCCAAGGGACTCCCAGAGGAAGTGATTATTGGAGCCAAGTCGTCAAGGGACAGCTACTACCAGGTGAAGGAGTTAAGGAGAACATTCTCTCAGAGAGAACAGCAATGTGCAATATGGGATGTTAAGGGGGCTCTCTCCCTCTCTTTTTTTTTTTTTTTTTTTTGCGCCAGGTAAGTGGGGTTTTTTTACAAATTTGAACATGGGTATCTTTGGACTCAATCCCCCCACACCCTTGCAGGGCCCTGTTGGTCCGCAGAGGCCTTCAGTTTGCCACCGTGGGCTGGAGAGATGGCAGGGTGATGGGAAGCCTGGAGGGGGTACCTAGCCAGGTCACACAATGCTCAGCCATGGTGAGAAGGAATCTGTAGCTGAGCCTAAGGGCCACGGAGAGCACCTGGCCAGTTTTAAGATGGAGAAAGGTAAGACTAGACATGCCTCTTATTAAGACCTCCCCAGCACAGTGGGGAGCTGTCAGGTTGCTTCTGGAGTCCGTGCAAATGACCATAATGCTCTGAGTCAAAGCACTACCACTAAATACAGAGTTGGGGGCAGAGGGTATTTGAGATATCTTAAGGAGATGGAAACTATAGTGTTTAGGAATTGCTTAAAAAGAGGGAAGCACTGGGGCATCTAAGTGGCTCAGTCATTAAGCGTCTGCCTTCGGCTCAGGTCATGATCCCGGGGTCCTGGATCGAGCCCCGTATCAGGCTCCCTGCTCGGCAGGAAGCCTGCTTCTCCCCCTCCCTCTCCCCCTGCTTGTGTTCCTGCTCTCGCTACCTCTCTCTGTCAAATAAATAAATAAAATCTTAAAAAAAAAAAAAAAAGAGGGAAGCATTATGGATGACTCTGGGGCTTTTGGCTTGGACACCTGGAGGCAGATGACCTGATCATCCCTGAGGCAGGAGGGGGCAAATCTGTGGAGAGGTGATCATTTCCATTTGGAATATGTTTAGTGCAAGGCATACGTGGGACATCTAGGTGGACAGTCCAGCAGTCAGGCTTCTTCCAATGCAACATATTGTATTCAGGGGCAACATGTCCTTTCAAACTTAAAATTTCAACAAACACACCTTTTTCAGATACCCTTCACCCTCCCCAATATCTCTAATCTACCCCTTCATTCATAAAACCACTACTTGGTCCAAACATTTATTAGCTTCCATTCTGCACTATTCTAAGAATCCCTCAGCTGGGCTCTCTGCCTTTAAGTCTCTAGGTCCTCAGAGCCAGTCTGCTTTCAGAGACTCAAAACCCTTTCTTTCTTTCACTTTCTTTTACTCTAAAACCTTCTACAGGGTCCTGTTACCCAAAGGATAAAGCCTTGGGAAATTAGCCTTCTCTATGCCAATTATTCCTACATGCTTGTAGAGTCTCGTCATGCCTCTGGCCTCACCACGCACCATGTTCAGTCTCCCCGTGCCCCACTGGTCTCCTGAGCAGTCTGGCACATCTCCATTCCCTCCTCCTTCCTGC
Source organism: Callorhinus ursinus (assembly GCF_003265705.2). Classification (NCBI taxonomy): domain Eukaryota; kingdom Metazoa; phylum Chordata; class Mammalia; order Carnivora; family Otariidae; genus Callorhinus; species Callorhinus ursinus. Next base: position 65,528,151 of record NW_027397068.1, on the reverse strand, counting down.
TGTTCCCTGTACCCTGAATCCCTTCCCCACCTCTTCTGCCTGACAAATTCCTACTCATTCTTTAAAGCCTCTCATGAATGCCACCTCCTATGTGAAAAGGGCTCATTTCCTCACACAGAAATAGGAACTTTACCCAAGTTCCTGCTGAATTTTATACCTATTTCCATTAATTAATTACTGTGTCCTCATTTACCTGTCCCATCCACTTAGACTAGGATTTCCCACAGACCCCTTACACATCTTTGCCTAGCCAACCCTCAATGCAAGCAAGATGTTTCCTCGGCTTTTTTAAGTACAGAAAAATGAGCATGAACGAGTCTCCAGGGTGCGGATTTTTTAACCTAAGCGTGTTTTTCATGCCAAATTCCAACCCCATTTGTCCTTTTCTTCCCATGCAGACTCCTGGGACCCACAAACATGTACCTTCCCATTCCATCCAATAAAACCTTTCTTTGGTCCTCCTGCTACATGTCTTTTTCTCCCTGCTCATCAGACTTCCTAAGAATCTCTTTCTACATCTCTAGCCTTCCCCTCTCACTCACCTTTCAACCCAGTGCAAACTGGCCTCTGTTCACCACTCTACTAGAAGGGGGGGTCCCCTCCTCTTCTCACTCCATTCTCCTTCTTGCCCACGGGGCTAGCGCCATTAGCATTTCTGAGTCTGTCCCTACTGTAACTTCAGCTTCACAGGGACATCACGTCCTCTTTCCAAAACATCACAACACTCAAAGTCACTTATTAGGCTCCATATTCTACAAAGCAGAGAATAAAGAATCTTCCTAATCCAAATAAATCTAGTCTTCTCTCTTGCCACAACCCCATCAAGGGTGCAGTGTTGCAGCCAACTGGGAACAATCACTCTGCACTCTGACCTAACAATGCACCTACAAGCTTTCATGCCCTTGCTCAACCTGTTGGCCCTACAGGATCTGCTCACCTTCTCCACTAAAATCCAACTTCTCCTCCAAGGATGAACTGCATTATTCTCTCCCCTGTAAAAATCCTCCCCTTATCCAGAAGTCATCATTCCCTTCACTGAATTCCTACAGCATTTCATCAATCAATCCATCTCTTACAACACATACAGCTTCACCGTCACAGCAAATTACTAGAATGTCGGCCTCCTCTATTGAATGATGACCCTTTTATGATCAAGAGCCTTTTATGATCAAGGCTTTTATGAGATTTTATGATCAAGACCTGTGTGTTATTCATACCTTAGCCCTCAAATCATCAGGGTCTCATGTATGATGAGTTTAACTGGATTAATCTGACTCAAGAAAGCCCCCAAGAATGGGAAGATCCCCCAAAACAGTATCTGTTGTTCCTTGACATTTCCTTATTTCTCAGACGTAACCGTTCTACTGAAATACTATAAAATTCGGAATATTTTCAGGTAAAATTTTACACTGCAACAGATGTTTCTACCCATGGATATACCGTCAGGTTATTACTTTTTGTTTCTCAAAATTCAAGTGATCTCGCAAAACATCTCCAGAAACCAGCTCTCCCTCCAGGTGTGTCAGCTGACCCTGAAGAGTCTCCAACTTGTTTTCTGCTTTCTGGGCTCTCTGTAGAGCTTTCTGGTGAAACCCAGATTCATTTCCCAACTGTTCCACAAGCTCAGATATTCGGGCTTCAAGCTGGGAAACCATCTGGAAACAAAGAAACAGACAAGGATAAGCCTTGTTTTCAATGCAACAAAGTGTTAAAATCTAGTGCTCAGCCCAAGCAACATAACTATTTATAACACCAACTTCCAGATTCTTTGTAAAAATTAAATTAAAAAACAGGTAATTTGATAGCTGTCTTTGCCTCCCCTTGAAATAAACATGCATTCATTATCTAATAAAATATTTCTATTGGTATTTTTAATTTTTATATAATTCCTTAAACAGGTTACTTGAGAAATTTTATGGATCATATTGACTTACCCCTAAAACTGCCATTAATTTAGGAGTTTCAAAGCTTAGCTAGAAAAAAAAAAAGTTCAGACAGAAAATGCTTTTAAACCTATGTAAGTGTCATTCTCTGGAGAAACTCTTCCACCAGATATAGTAGTTTAAAGATTATACAGTGAGTTAGTTTTGATAGTAAATTTATCAGGAATTCAAGTGCATAAAGATAATTTTTCAAGCTTTTTTTAAATGTTCCATTGAATATTGGTTACTCATGCACCAAACTCCGGTGATGCTATTTCTGTGCTGTGTACTTAAGTAGTGATGTTATCATTTTAGCATTTGAGAGGTCAAATTTAACACAGCAACTCTACGTACAAGAAGGCAAGAGGATCTGATTGCTACCTCCTCTCCTACAAAATGAAATCACAGTTTCTCCATTAAAGGCCCCACTTCCCTCCACACACCCCTCACCTGCCCAATGCTTCCATCCCTTCCTGAAGTTTTTCTTTGTCCTGATATTCCTTTAATCAAGAACATTAGTTTACCAAACACCTCAGGTACGCTCTGAGAATAATCAAATTGATTCTACCAAATCCAGTTTTCATGAAACGCTGAATTCTATAAAAACACCAAGTTTGGGGTGATAAATTTGTTTTGTTTTGATGGTTTGTTTCAGAAGAGGGAAAGAAAAAAATAGATATTTACATAATACTCAGTACCATTCTTGCAAAACTGAAATAATTTGGGGCACCTGGGGGGTTCAGTCAGTTAAGCATCTGCCTTCGGCTCAGGTCCTGATCTCAGGGTCCCGGAATCGAGCCCCATGTCAGGCTCCCTGCTTAGAGGGGAGTCTGCTTATCCCTCCCCCTCTGCCCCTCCCCCCTGCTTGTGTGCTCTCTCTCTCTCTCAAATAAATAAAATAAAATCTTTAAAAATAATTTTTTTAAATTGAAATAACTTGATGGTTTTAGGTTTACAATTTCAGTTAAAAAAATTCTGCTTATCTATCAAAAACCATTTTGTTTTGTTTCTTTATGTAGGCTCCACGCCCAACACGGGGCTCAAACTCATGACCCTGAGGCTGCATGCTCTACCAACTAAGCCAGCCAGGCACTCCTATCAATAACCATTTTTAAAAGCAAGAAGACACTCAAGCCATCCTCAAATATTTTGAAAGCCTATTATATGGAAGAATAATAAGGTTTGTTCTGAGTTGCCCTCAGAGCTTAAGGACTAACAGATATAAATCAGAGAAATAATTCCACTTCAGTATAAGGAAGAATTTCTCCTGGTCCCCATAATTACAAAGTAATACATGCCCACTATAAAAGATTCATTAAGGATTTTATAAAGTATAAATAAGAAAAAGAAATAATCCCCACCCAGAGAGAACAACTATTAATGTTTTCAAATAGGGTGCCTATGTTGCTCAATCAGTTATGTCCGGCTCTTGATTTCAGCTCAGGTCATGATCTCAGGGTTGTGAGATCAAGCCTCACATTGGGTTCCATGCCGGGCATGGAGTCTGCTTAAGATTCTCTCTCTCTCTCTCTCTCTCCCTCCTGCTCTATATTTAAATCTATTTTTATGCACTGTTAAAACAGAGTTGAGATACTATATTTGCAATTTTATGTCTTTGTGTTTACCTCATATTTTAAGCATCTTCCCATGTCTGGCAGTGGATTCCCAGTCACTGGAGATGGTAAGAAATTGGCCAACCATGTGTAAACAGTGTTATGGAGTGGACTGAAGGGCTGCAATCAGGAATGTTATACTATTAGATCTCTAAATGCTCTAATCCTGTGCTTCCATGGCTCTCAAGGTCCCAGGCCTGTAATTCAATTAATTCTATACTGCTGTGGGTACTTGAAATCAACTATTTGATGGCAAGCTGCTTAGTACCACATCCAAGGAATTATATTCTCCAAGGAAATTTCAAATTTAATTACAGAGTAAGAGCCTCCGAGAACCTCAGGTCGTTATTTCCTACCATCGGCACTTACTGATAATAGGTGTGATCTTAATGCAAGAATCTTGGTACAATACACAAAGTAACTTACAAAACAACATCCATCAAACAACACCCCAAGATACTGACTTGGGGGAGGGGGGTGCCATTTACAGATATTACATTATCTGTATGTATTTCCCCGAAGAAAGCAATGCCTTCCATAGAGACTGATCAGTAAAGACTCCATTTTGAAGATGACCCCTCAGGCACCTACAGGAAGTTAAACCAAGGGAGTCTTAATGACCCTGAAGAAAGAAGAGGACATCTTGATGGAGACCGGACTGTGGCACGGGGTCTTCGGAGTCAAACAGTCCTGGTCTCGAGCGCCCATTCTACTCCTCACCAGCATGTGAACTGAAGCAAGTACTTTAACCTCTCTGAAACTCAGCATCTTTGCTTTGACGATCAGATGATAACTGAGATAATGTGAGTAGCACAGTATTGCACACCCAACTGAAGTTCAACACACTGCATTCATTCTGATCATCAGTATTACTACCCCAGTATGTTGGTTGAGTCGGTCCTAAGCTTTTGTCATAAAGAGTTAAAGGGGCCCTGCAGGAATTGTCCTGTGTCATGTTTCTCAAACCACTGGCAGCCCATAGAACCTGTTTTTCAACTGAAAATCTTTCTGGGAAGCACAAATACAGGACAATGTGCTAAATCAAAGGTGAAAGGGTTGCTCCTGGATCCTCACCCCGAGGGGACCCAAGAGGGTTGCACGGAACTTGAAGACTCAGCATAGTATAACTTTGTAAACCACTAGTATGGAGATGGCTGAACCATGCAGAACCTACAAACTGCCCTGACAAAAATTCTTGTGTCCAGAGAGGAGCAAACAGCTGAGAAGCTCTCCACATTCTAGGCGACAAAGAACGGAGCTTAGTTGGGTCTCGGTACATGTGACAGCACCTTTTTTTTTTCCAGAGCTAAATGTACATAGATTTATTCAAATAAATTAACATCCCGATCTGACTCGGTTCTTGGGAACATCAAATGGGTGCCTGGGTGAATATACGTGTCTTGCCAAAACTGTAAAGATGGGTTGTGTTTTTAACACCAAGAACTCCAAAGAATCAGTAATCTTTTTATTTTTTTTCTTCTTTTTCTTAGTATCATCTGTTAACATATCCCTGATATTCCATGGGACAAAATGTGCCAGGGATGGGAATGGGGGGGGTGGATTATAGTAAAGAAAACATACCTCATAAAATAAAAAGGCATGGAAGTAAATTATACTTCAACAACAAGCAGCCTGTTTTTTGGAAGTGAAGTCATAATGCCCTAAAAGAATTAATTCACTTGCCAAGGACAAGTAGTTGTTGATTTCACCAGAGAGGCACTTTTGCCCTAAGATTAAACCAAATGGAAGCACAAGAGTTCTAAACTGAGGAAGAGCCACTTGGGTCACTTAAGGACCAGTGCCTTTTGGACATAAAACTCTTTTCTCCTTATTCAAGCTATAACTTTTACTGAGGAAATATATAAACTATGTTGTCGGGAACCAGGAATAAAATATCAATCAAATTTTCCTTCCTTCTTATCCATTTGTTTGGGCAACCCTATTGACTGGCTGTCTCCACTCCCTCCACCTTTGTGCATGTCCACTTTTGCTACAGGTTAAATTGGGTCCTCCAACAAAGAGGTATGTTCAAGTCCCCCAGTACCTCAGAATGTGCCCTTATTTGGAAATTGAGTCTTTACAGACCTGGGCCCTAATGCAATACAACTGGTGTCCTTACAAAACAGGAAAAATGTGGACACAGAGACACACACAAATAGAAGGAAAATAATGTGAAGATACAGAGAGAATTCCATCCATAAGCCAAGGACTACATGAGGCTACCAGAAGCTAGGCGAAAAACCTGGAACAGATTCTCCCTTACAGCCTCGGAAGGAACCAATCCACCATGATTTTAGACTTCTAGCCTCCAGAACTAGGAGACAACACACCTCTATTGTTTAAGCCACCAAGTTAGTGGTACTTTGTTATGGCCATCCTAGGATATTACTACACTGTGATGCTGGGAGAACCAAAATCTCTACCTTTTCACTCTACCAGATGGCCCTGTCACCTGGAGTGGCCATGTAACATAATTTGGGGCAATGAAATGTCAGTGGGAGTCTGCCAAAATTTCTAGGTAAATGTTTGATTTAGTGTATTGTAGGATTAAGAAGAGAGCAGAATGATTAGATCAGATGAGGGAGTGGGGGGGGTGTGTGGAGCTCGCCTCAGGTCCTTTAGAGCATCAGGCTGGATCCCCACGGTTCCCAGAGAGCCACTGAACCAAGAAACACCCCAGCAGAGGAAATAAAGCCCTATGTGTGCCTAAAGAACAAAAGAGCTGTCTAGATAAACATTTCTGAGCTTGTATGAATTGTCTTTAACTTAAGAAATGACATAGAAATCAAACATGATCATGTCCTCTCTGTACATAATCATTTCTCATCCACAGGATTAGCAGTTAGGAAACATCTAAAAGTAAGAGAAAAATGTTTGCCTCAAAATTCCACACTAAATCTGAAAATGTCGCAACTTTCTGTCATTGTGCAAGACATCATTATTTCAAAAACACCTGTTACAAAGGTACTGAAATTTCAAGGCTAAATAACATCTACGCTCATTTAGAATTCCTAGGAACCCAACAGTAGGGCATTCCTCTAGGAGAGCGGTTTCCAACTGGCGATAATCTTACCCTCCAGGGACATTTGTCTGGCGGCATCTTTGGTTGTTACAAATTGAGGGAGGAAATGGTGCAACTGGTACCTAGTGGGCAGAAGCCAGAGATGCTGCTATATACCCTACAGCGTACAGAATGGGCCCACGACAAAGGATTATCCAGCCTGAAATGTCAATAGTGCCAAGCCTGAGAAACCCTACTCCCAAGATCTGGTAATGCTTTTAAAAAGAGAACTTGGTTTTGCTATAAGCAGAAAAGCAAGGAACAAGCAGAAATGACTTAGTGAAAAAGTGTGGGTGGTGTCCTGAATTCTACAGAGAATTGCAAACACAGGAGAGTCAAAATGAACAGCAACAAGGTAAACAAGAAAAGCAAGGTTCAGAAAGTAGGAGTCGACCTGAAACGGCGAATTTGCCAGGCCCCGCCTAAACCCACCCTTGGGCCTCCCCGTGGGTATTACTCAACCGCTGAGTGTGTGTTTAACCAAGGCAACTGTCCAGGGGTGCACAGCCTCCTCAACAAACAGATTCATCAATTTGTAAATCTCCCATTCTTCAGAAACATTTCTAAGACAATATATGAAATCCATTTTCTCCTAATTTTACTTGAAGATGAGTCACACAAGACCCCAGCTATATGCTTGATTTCAGGCTTTTAAATAGTGAGAACAGCTATTGAAAAAAAATTACAGGGTAGAAGAGGCAGACAAAAGCACTAAAAAGACTCTGAATCATTCTGATTTTTATGGGGGGCTGGGGAGAGGCATAGCCAGCTTAACCAATTTACATCATTTTGCTTTAGAAAATAAACATATACATCATGCTGACAATTTGATGCCATGTTTCACATGCTGAATTAAAACAATTTGAGGAAAACATTTGGGAAAACAGAAGAGGGAAGCAATAAAACAAAATGGTAAAGAACCATTAGCTACTGAAGTACATCGACTGCTAGTCAAGGTAAATAACTGACGGAAGTATTTCTCAGTCCTGGAAATAATTTTCTTCTCCAATCCAGTACCAATCACGAGAAAAACTGAGTTACTCTCAGAGACCTGCACATGTCACAGGATGACCATTTTATATCCACAAAGAGAATCTTACACTTGGACAAAAGGGTCACTTGGGCTGCTCCTAAGAACACACATGAATTTTGGAGAATGTTTTTTTAAGATTTATTTATTTATTTGAGAGAGAGAAAGAGTGAACGAGAGCAGGGAGGGGGGCAGAGGAAGAGGGAGAGAGAGCCTCAAGCAGACTCCATGCTGAGTGGGGAGCCCCACTCGGGGCTTGATCTCACAACCCTGAGATCACAACCTGAGCAGAAACCGACAGCCGGACGCCTAACCAGCTTCGCCACCCAGGCACCCCAAATTGTGGAGAATTTTTAAAGGGAACTGAAAATGTTTGATCATTAAAGGAAATTGTCAAATGCAATCATGAACTCTGAGTTAGTGATTTCTCTGGGTATTTTAGAAACATCAAAAGAGGGAAAAATTGGCATGAACTCATGGAAGAAACAGATCACAATGGAATTATACCTAGAATTTGGATATTGTTCACTTTAAAACCTCATTAATAAGGACTTCAATAATTTAGATTTGATGGTAATTTAAACAGAGTCAGGCTGAAGTTGACACAGCTAAGCAAAGCTATGTAGTAAAGGAGAATTGTTAATAGTATAAACAAGGTAACAAAATTCAACAATCCTCAGTCATATATGTGAATTAAAACATCTTTCTCCATGTGTTAAATAAGTCCCTTAAAAGACTGTTCAGGCACCATTACGAAGGAGGACAGAGAAGAAGAGAAGCAGGGGCAGCAAGGGTTAATATTTATCATCATTATTGGCCAGGTAGTGTGTTAAGGACTTCACAACCATTATTTTTCATTTAATGCTTTCAGCAAACAATAACCTTATGAAGCAGATACTCTTCCAGGTCTAGGAAATCTTGTCTGCAATTCCAAAACCCAAAAGCATCTGAAAACTGATGGCTTTTTCCATCACTCACTTACTGATAAAGCTTGACCTGACGGGATTTGGCAGCAAACCCTACCCCAAAGTGCCACGAAGCTTATGGTCCTGGTGCATTCCACATGATGGAGCCGCCACGGGCTTTGCTGCAGAACGATGAATGTGGTTGATTATGGGGTGCTGCCCCACACCCCACTGAGGAGGAATGTGGAAGAGCATTCTCTCCATTACCATTCTGTGTTACTATTTGACCTTTCAAAACCCTGAAAAATTCTGAATTCTAAAACACATCGGGCCCCGGCGGGTTCAGACAAGGGGTGTGGCCCCAGAGCCTCCCCTGTCCAGTGGATGAGAAAACACAATCTCAGAGGCTGTCATCTTAGGATCCTGCCCACGTCACACCTGGAGTGAGCGAATGTGCAGGAGAGACAGGATTGAGCACACGTAGCTCTGACTCCAGAACCCACATCGTAGTCAGCTGTCACTTAAGTGACTCTCCAGGCTGCCAAAGTATGCTATATAATTGAAAGTAATAAAAGCCACATTTAAATGATCCAGCAAATGACTGTCCTCAAGAATCTTACAAGCAGCCACCTCCCACTCACCCTTTTCCTGCTCTCTTCCTGGCTGGTCATTTCTCGGATCCTTTCCACAACGGCATCCTCCGTGGGCCCCGTCGTGTCCCCACTGCCTCTAAGCAAGGTGGCGACTTCCTCCCTAAATGAGGAGTACTGGCTTCTCGAGGCTGCAGCCGCATCCAGACTGGCCTCCAGACTCTTCTCCAACTCACAAGATCTTTTCTTCAAGAGGCTCAGCTCCTGCTTTGAAGCATCCCAGACCCGTTGGCCAGCAAGCAGCCTTTCTTGGAGGATCCTGACTTCCCTTTCAAGAACTCCTTTGGTCTCTACAGCACGGAGCAAGTCCTGAAAACAATTACAGACAGTGAAGACAGGAACCTTAGCAGCCACTGAGGGACGCTTGCATTTGCTTTTTATTTACCTTGCTTACAGACTTCATGGAGTGAGGGTTAATTCTTTACATTCCCTGTTTAACTGTAAGTTCCCCACCATCTTTTCCTAAAGTTATTGAATTGTAAAGGCGATGTCAGCTAACTGTAGGTGTCTAAGAAAGAGAAGGGATGTTAAACCAGAGCTAAGAAAAGGACACTGACCTATAAGCCTTTCCTGTGTGGACCTTGAGAAAGAATTAATAAAAACAAATTGCTGTCTAGCATGCTGGTAAAAGGCAATCCATAGATAGAAAATGTTTACAGAATTATCTGCTCTAAAGCTTGACATACATGGAAATTGATTCTGAATAAACAGTAAACTTTCAGAGTCCTACCTACTAAAAGCGTCCTATGCACTAAAAATTGTCTGAATAAAGATGCCTCCTTAATACTATTCTAAATAGAGTAGCGTTTTCATAAAAACATCATGGCATAAAGGAAAATCAGATCTTTCTTTCAACATTCATTTACTGTGTATCTCCTTGTCTCATAAAATGGATAGAACCTGAAAAAGAGAGACAGAAATATCAGCCATTCGGTGGGTGGGAGAATTAAAAGTAGAGGGAAATAGGATGCCTGGGTGGCTCAGTCACTGGGTGTCTGCCTTCGGCTCAGGTCATGATCCCAGGGTCCTGGGATCAAGCCCCACATCGGGCTCCCTGCTCCACAGGAAGCCTGCTTCTCCCTCTCCCCCTGCTTGTGTTCCCTCTCTCGCTGTATCTCTCTGTCAGATAAATAAATAAAATCTTTAAAAAAATAAAAAATAAAAGTAGAGGGAAATAAAGTACCACACTGAGAATAATAATTTGAAAGCATATAATGTGTATTGTTAGGTCCACAAAAATAAATGAAGGGCATAAGGGAGGCTACCTGTGCACCTGCTTCTATGTACTATAATCTAGAAGGATCCAAAGAGGCATAAAAGGGGCATCTTTAAAAGTGATTTAAAAAAAAAAGCAACTTGTTCACAGGGATTTCTAAAATACCCGAGTTCACATTAAATAAGAATAAACAACTTGTTAAACAGCACTGCTACAGTACTGCAGCCTAGGTAACTGGCAAAAAAATAAATAAATAAAATTTGTTATTTATTACAAATAGTATGTTAGGGTCAAAAGCAACAAAAAAGAAACACTATCTTTGAATAACAGATTCCATGTCTAAACAGGCCAGTAACATTTCAGGCTGTTAGTTAAAATGCCCTCATCCCTTTTGCACCAGAACTGAACTTCAGAAGGAATTTATCTCCACCAACAGCTTGGAGACAAGAAAGATGTTCCTTGAAATGCTACTTTTCTTTTCTTTTTAACCGATTAAATCTTTATTTTTGCAATTTCCTGTTCTTAGCAAGTAGAGAGAAAGACAAATACCCTGGGTGAAAGACAGGAAGACACTAAGACAACTGATTTTATGCCCGTGCAGCTTCTCTCAAGTACGCCAAGATAATCATCTGCAAAGTGTTTTTTTTAAAAAAAACCCTCATTTTAAAAGATGCACCCCCAATTTAGGCTTGCAAAAAACAGGTTATCATTGGTTATCACATATGCCTGCTTTTTAAAAAAATTTTTTATTAACATATAATGTATTATTTGTTTCAAGGGAACAGATCTGTGATTCATCAGTCTTACACAGAGGTTAAGAGTCTCTTATGGTTTGTCTCCCTCTCTGGTTTCATCTTGTTTCATTTTTCCTTCTCTTCTCCTATGATCCTCTGTCTTGTTTCTCAAATTCCTCATATCAGTGAGATCATACAATACTTGTCTTTCTCTGATTGACTTATTTCGCTTAGCATAATACCCTCTAGTTCCATCCACGTTGTTGCAAATGGCAAGATTTCATTTTTTTGATGGCTGCCTAATATTCTAGTGTGTGTGTGTGTGTGTGTGTGTGTGTGTGTACCACAACTTCTTTATCCATTCATCTGTTGATGGACATCTAAGCTCCTTCCATAGTTTGGCTATTGTGGACATTGCTGCTATAAACATTGAGGTGCACGGGCCCCTTCGGATCACTACATTTGTATCTTTGGGGTAAATCTCCAGTAGTGCAATTGCTGGGTCTACTTCTTTACTTTTTTTAAAAAAGAGAATATCTTACTTTTTTTTTCTTTCTGGTGATTTTTTTTAAATCAAGGAAGTCCCTGGCATCAATTTGAAATAAAAAGTCATTGAGTGTGGATAGGTCATTAAAGAAGACTGGCCTTTTCAGAAAAGTAATGGCTAAACTAATTGTGGAACCTATTTCATGAAATGCTTTGCTTCTCAAGGTCCTGGCAACAGCTTCATTTCCCCCTTCCCTTTCGATACCAGTCCTTTTTGTGGAGAAGCCCCACTGCTGCTAATTAAATTATGGCTCTTAAGGTAGAGTCAAGGACACTTTATCACAAATACAGTATTTTAACACTTCACAGATGTCTTTTTGGATAGTAATACAACAGCTACTCAATTCAGGTAACCAGTATCAGTACTGGTGATAATAAATTAGGCCCCTACTTTACTTAGAAATGACCGTCTAACATGCAGTTAGAAAACTGAAGGTCCCAAATTCAATGATGCAGAGATGAAAATTAATTCTAATCCCCTCCAAGCCCTAAAACATAGGATGTTTCCATAGAATATTCTATGGAAAGAAAACCCCTAATGCAAAAGAGGGGAGTTTCCATGACCCAGGGAGTGATATTTTTAACCACATACAAAAGGTCCTCAAAATACACACAAAAAAATATATCAACTGGCAGCTTACGCCAGGAGACCATTAAACCAGTTAAAATATTCCAGCTCTGAGGAATTTGTTCCAACCCCAATATCAGACTATTGTCTCCCTGCCCTCAAGACAAGAGCCCAAACAGTCCCCAACAAATCCAAAGCACAAAACTTTATGACTGGAGAAATCAGAAAACTGAATTTGTGGTCATAAAATACCGTGGCACGTGGCAGCAGGCCGGATTTCTTTTCTGGACCTGTTTCAGCCCAGTGAACTCTATGGTGTTTCTCACATGAAGTGCAGGCCTGGGGAGCCAGGGGCAAGGCCTTAGGGACGGCCCCTGCCTCAGCGCTCTGATTAAGTGCTTCAGGATTTAGGAGCACTGGGCTGATCTGCTGTAAACAGAAATCCTCAGACTACAAACGCAATTACCCACAGAGCTGGCAGAGCGCTGGAGTGGAGTCTGGTTGCATGGCTACCTCAAGGATCCACTCAAGTAATGTGACATCGGTATCACTGGCCAGGCCCTGGGGACTGCTGTCAGACCACACTGACACACAGAATAAGAAAGAGGTAGCACCCTCTGAGCAAAATCAGGGCTGACCTCCACAAAGCAAAACATTTGCAAAAGAGGACAGCCCCTAGAGAGACAGTGATAGGGATGACTTGTTTAACCAAATTCTTTTAACTTTTCATTTGTCCTACCAATGCAAGAAATGAATAATGACCCCTTCACAACCACTTTTAACAAAAGCACTTGTAAATAATATGACTAAGGCATTCGATTTACCTTCCCAATTATATGCATCTCTGTGTTAATTCCCAATTAAATGCATTATGTGATAAAACCATTCAAAGGTTTGTTTTTAAAATGCAATTGTTTCCTATTTTAGTGTTGCTAACTACCAAAAATACATGACTAATTATCATCCAAGTGGAGAACCTCTGGCTTGAGTTTAATTCATCCAACCTTAGAAGATTTTTGTAAAATGATGGGACGCCTGGGTGGCTCAGTCGGTTGGGTGTCTGCCTTCGGCTCAGGTCATGATCCCAGGGTCCTGGGATCAAGTCCCACATCGGGCTCCCTGCTTGGCAGGAAGCCTGCTTCTCCCTCTCCCACTCCCCCTGCTTGTGTTCCCTCTCTCGCTGTCTCTCTCTCTCTGTTGAAAAATAAATAAAAATCTTTAAAAAAAAATTTTTGTAAAATGAAAAACCAGTTGATTTTTTTTACCTACTGCATTTAAAATTAAGAAATAAACTCAGAAATTCTCCCCAAACATGTGCTCTTATACATTGTTGGTGGGAGTGTGGATAGGTGTAATTCTGGTATAAACATCTAACAAAATAGAATATGCACATACCCCATGGTCCTGCAATTCCAGTCCCAAGAATAGATCTGCAGGATAGATTACTGAATATGGAAAATGACGTATGTGCAAAGTTATTCCATTACAACTAGAGGGTATTATGCTAAGCAAAATAAGTCAATCACAGAAAGATAATAATCATATGATCTTACTGACATGTGGAATTTAAGACAAAACAGAGGATCATAGGGGAAGGAGAGGAAAAGATAAAACAAGACGAAACCAGAGAGGGAGAAAAACCATAAGAGACTCTTAATCATAGGAAACAAACTGAGGGTTGTTGGAGAGGAGAGGGGTGGCGGGATGGGGTAACTGGGGGATGGACATTAAGAAGGGCATGTGATGTAATGGGCATGGGGTATTATATAAGACTGATGAATCACAGACCTGTACCTCTGAAACCAATAATACTCTATATGTTAATTAATCGAATTAAAATTTAAAAAAATTTTTTTAAAGTTATTCCATTACAATACAGCAAAAGATTAGGTACTACACAAATATTCACTGATATGTGACCAGTTAAACAAATATGAGACATCTGTACCATAGAACATATGTAGTTCCTAAAAAGAACTGAGGAAATTTTTTATGTACTGATATGGAAGACTCTCCAAGATACAGTCAGTGAAAAAAGTAAGGTACCTAACCATGTGTCTAGCGCCATTGTACTTACATAAAAAGAGCATCTCTCTAGAACTAAGCACAAGCGACTGCCAGTTCTGATCATCTCTAGAGAAGGGACCTGTAGCTGGGGACTAGAAATGGAAGGAAGATATGATAGAACAGAGACAACTATGAAAACAACCAGGAAATTCTGGTCCATTTAAAGTGCTGAGTCAATAGTGATAGGAACACACACACAGACATACACACCCCTTAGGCTGTCCCAGTGACACCATCAACCTTGGAAAATAATAAAAATTCAGTGTAAGTTTGAAATTCTCATTATTGACAAACACAATACAAGTTGACAATGAATTTAGCTGCCCGTGAGGCCACTGTGTTCTGGGCTTCACTATAGTACTGCAAACGCTCCGCTCTGAACTGGTCAGATTGTGCCTGGAGGACCATGGACAGTTCCCAGCTGGAACTTTTAAGAGGGACATTGTCAAAATGGAATGGGTTCAGCATCACATGCTAGCATTACACCCAGAATAAAAACATTTATGTAATTGTGCTATTTAAAATGCTGTTTTAACTTATTTTGGATGCATAGAGTGAATCTAAAGGCAAAGCATGGAAGACTTAATTATAGTTACAGAACAGAATGTAAATATTATAAACCTTGACAATGTAAATACAATAATAAAGTAAAACTGGGAAGTAGAGAGAGGGAAGTAAAAAAGTAAAAGGCATTAAATTCTTCCACATTGTAGCAAAAAGTCTAAAAATACCATTTCATGTTGGTGAATCAAGAATAGAAATGTATTCCTTTAAAGTCTCAACGGTAACTGTCAGAAGCTAAAGTAGGAATGCCCCAGTGAGACTAGAAGTGGAAGGAGAGAGGGTTTTAAATTTTATTTCAGAGTCTTATGAACAGTTTCATTTTTTATAATACAAGAAGATATGATTTTAGTGTTTATTTTCATTTTAATTCCTCACCCAGAGGCTAGAACTCTCCTAACCTCACAGATGATAAGAAAGAAGTTTCAAAGTTTGAGAGATACAGACTGCTTAGCCAAAAGAAAAGACTTAGAAATCCACAACAGATGTCTGCAAATGCTTTGAAGTTAGCCATAAGAAAGCGATTTCAATTTATTCTATGAAGTTTCATGAAAACAGAACCAAGATGAGGATGTACATTATGGGGATCCTGATTCTGACTTGCTATAATGAAGAATTGTCAAACAATTAGAACCATACAGAGAGGGGCGCCTGGGTGGTGCAGTCGGTTGAGTGGCTGACTCTTGATTTTGGCTCAGGTCGTGATCTCATGGTTGTGGGATCAAGCCCTGCATTTGGGCTCTGCACTCAGTGCAGAGTTGACCTGGAATTCTCTCTCCCTCTCCCTCTGCCCCTCCCACCTGTTCTCTCTCTCTCTCTCTCTCTCAAATAAATCTTTTTAAAAAAAAAAACTATATAGAGAATATGGACCTCCTTGTTCAGTAGTGGGTTCCCTGTCTATAGAAGAGTTCAAGTGAAGGCTGGAAACTAGCTAGACAGTGACATTTTAAAGATGATTCTGATTTCACATAGAGGGTTACATGATCTAGATTCTAAAAGACCTTAAGGTCACTGCCAACATCATGATTCCAGGATTGTAAAGAGACCTTCAATTTCTTTAGTAATTTATCCTGTCTAATAAATCCTCACTTCCAGGAACTTATTTCCATATGCCTATACCCTTAAAATAAATTTGTTTCTTTGGATCCCTGGGTGAATGTAAACAATTAGGAAAAGGAAATAAAAACACTGAGCATCAATTATGTGATGGGCATGTCCTGAGTACTTCGTGTATATTATGTCATCTAGTGCTAAGAATAATTTTAAGAGATGGATCCTTAAATTACTTTTCTATTTTACAGACAAGAAACTGAGGTTCCAAGAGATAAGATCATAAGCCTCAGATCACATAGCCAAATGACTCTGGAGCCCAGATAAAAACCTGAGAGCCTAGCCTCTTAACCACTCTACTCCCTGTGAACTGTCTCAGGCTGTTCTCTCTTCCATTCGCTACTTCATGGTAAAAAACCAAACAAGCAGAAGGGACATCCTTCCAAACCAGACCTACCAATATTCTTTCTTAGCTTCGATTCTAGCTACGAGAATTAAAGCTAATGTGAACAGCATGAAGGAAAAGAAGCTGTCTGAAATCCCATAAGTAAGTTTAGTTTCTGATCTGCTGATCTGAACTTGTATGGCCTATAGGAAATGCGTGTGTGGCTTGTTTTAGGGAAAGTGCCTACTCTTTTCAACACTGGATTATTTCAAAATAAATGAAAGAAAAACTGCCAATCTTTGATAGTTGTTAAAACATACTTCAATATTAACTACTTAAGATTTTCAAATAATATATTTACCATATATATAATAAATCACCTGGATTTTTATTTGGAAAATTTTCATAAAGTAAAAGTCATAAAGTAAGTAGAGTAATTAAGAAAATGAGAAAAGTTGTGTTTTGTAAAAACAGGACCCCAGCATGCAAATAGTACTACTTCTGCAGTCATTCTGGGCTTCACTAATAAAGTAAGTCCTACCACAAAAACAGAGCTTTAGAAAGCATTATGATGACTCTTCCTGAGGCCATTAATGTCAGTAAAACCACTTGACAGTATTTTTCGGTAGTCAATCTTTGGAGTCATAATCCTATGAATGAGCACTTTAAAAAGACCTCAAGTTTTTTATTGCCCATTTTTTTTTACAATTTTTATTATTTTGGCAGGAACTTCATCCCAAAACGAATGTGTTTCCAAGTCTGAACAACATTGCATCATTTACAAGTAAAGATACATATAAGAAATAAGTTACGTTTTTTTTAATGTGCTCTTATAACACATTCTCATTTCCTACTGCTTATCTTCAGAAATGCTTTCGTATAGGTAAATATTAAATAATGCCTAATTTTCAAGGCTTGATACTTTTTTTTTTAAAGATTTTATTTATTTATTTATTTGAGAGAGAATGAGAGAGAGAGAGCATGAGAGGGGGGAGGGTCAGAGGGAGAAGCAGACTCCCTGCTGAGCAGGGAGCCCGATGTGGGACTCGATCCCGGGACTCCAGGATCATGACCCGAGCCGAAAGCAGTCACTTAACCAACTGAGCCACCCAGGCGCCCCAAGGCTTGATACTTTAATAACTACAATTTGTAATCAAATTCAAGTTATTCATTCACTGAGGAAATTTGCATAGCTACTTACTGTTCTTGTCCTGCTGACAAGATGGCATCAGACAGATATGTAGGGTATAGCTGACTATACATGGAAAGGGATTACTGATGACAGCAAAGTAACGTATTGACCAGGGTTCAAATCCCAGCTTTGCCACTTACGAGCTATGTGAACTTGAGCAAAGTACACTCAGCACAATGACTGTGCTAATGGTAAGTGATCGATAAATGGTGACTATTATACTAATGATTGCTGACAGTATTAATGTAAAAAAATCTGAGAGCCTAAAACTTCACTCAGAAGGCTCACTGGTAGGTAAGATGTTAAAAGCGTAATTTTGAAATAATTTTATGTATATTTTAAGACAAAGCAAATGAGTAGATATTATGATTAAGATTCGAACAATACTAATATAAAACACAAAGATATTAGGAAAACTCTAAGTATCGCTTTTAATTAAAAAATACCAGTATCAGTTTATGACTAAAAATGTATTTCTAGCTCTGGTCACCTAAAGAAATGACAGCCCAATAGCAATGAGCACACCGAGAGCCTAAATCTTGGTTTTAAGCACCATTCTCCAGGAAAAGGCACCAACGCTCCCTACAATACAGGCTGATTTTAGTTCTGTAATCTGAAAATTCTAAGTGATCCTAAGAGGCGATGACTTCTGTCAGAAAAAGCAAAGAACTGTTAAAAGACTAGAGTCAGTTTACAAGGTCACAGAGACCATCTTAAAGGGGCTGCTACTGAGCCAATATAGTGAATTTGGAGCACCAAAAAAAAAAAAAAAAAGTAATTGATGGTAACACAGTGAGTAAATAAAAATCCATGGGTCCATAGAACTGAAAAGAAAAGAAATAAAAAGCTTTAATGCCAGCTAATAAGCAGAAGGAATGGTAAAATTAGAATATTACCTTTTTGCCACCCATGATGTAAATTAATCCAGACAAAAATCAATGATGATAACACCACTCAGTAAAGTCAATGGGGAACAGAAATAATCTGCCAGTTATCAGAAATAATATGCCCAGAGATACCTTATTTAACTGCAGAAGAAAAAAAAATGTCCCTTTATGCTAAAGAGATGGGCAAACTTAGTGTCAGCAACAAGGAACAATCTAGCATGACTTGCCTATAACATGAAGTCTACAACTTAAGCTTTGAAGTGCCCTTGCCAAAATCATTTAACCTGAATCCAGTCCAGTCATTTCCTAATTTTGAACTACATCTCCTTTACCACTTAATTGTCTCTTACGTACTTTGTTAACTGATTGCATTGGCTCACTTTTGCTTTTGAAAATTCACCATTATTATTAATCCCATAATTAGTTTCTTTGTCACAAAAATATAAAAATTTAATTGAAAGATTATATAGTGTTAAAAAACATACAGTATTAATTGGCATGCTCAAACAGAGCTTGGGGTAATTTGAAAAGATCAAGCAATTCATTGTACAAATAACGGTCTAGCATTGAGGAACTTCCCTTTGATGGTCTCTTCTAAGTAACACTCATCTCCTTCGACCCTGCAAGTATACTTCTAGGGTTTTTGTCTTACTGATATATTCTCATGCATGCCAAAAAATATAAGATTATTCATAGCAGCCTTGCTTATAATAGTGTGTGGTATATTACCATTTTGTGTTAAAAAATAAATGAAGGGAAAAATATAATGCAGAGCATGTTGCTATTTGTATTAAAATTAAAAAAAGAAAAAGAATAAGTATACACATCAAAGAACATTTCTAGAAAGGTATATAAAAAAAATAATTGTTAACAGAGGTTGCCTCTGAGGAGAACAACTGGGTGGCTGGTGGGAGGGGTGGGGGGGTGGGGACGATTTTCACCATATACCCTTATGTCTATTTGGAATTTTGTATCTGGTGGATGCATTACCTACTTTTCAAAAAAAGTTAATGTTTGAGCTTCAAAAATCCTTAGAGTCTAACTAAAGCAGGACAAAATTCTCTACAAACTCTACTTTTAAATGTGTTGTGTGTCTTTTTTTTTTTTTTTTTTCTAATTAGGAAAAAACTATGTACCCAACGGCCTGCTCGGGTCACCACGTCCCATGCTGCCACCAGCCCTCCTGCTGACAGCAGCCTTTTGAAACTGTGGTCAGTAACGCCAGTGTGCTCACCCACATCTGGTTTTCAATTTCTGCTTCATAAACATGATCGCAGGTGCACATGCACACTTCACATACTGTACCTGGTTCAGCTTGTCTTTCTCCTCGGTGCAGGAGGCAGCTTTTTTCTGCTCTCTGTTTACTTCTGAAACCAGCCTCGTGATGGTTTCTCTGCTAGCTTTTGCTTCCATCTCATGGACATTTATAGTCTCTTCAAGAGTAACAATCTGTCCTTTCACGAATGCATTTTCCTCGCAAAGCTCTCTAAGCTGCAGAGAAAGCAATTACTATAATATTAGCAATCCTATAAAAATTAGCAATTTCACACGGCTTCCTCTAAGCAACTCTGATCTATGTACCCCGCTGACTGCATGATCACATGAAACCAGTGAAAGCACTATCCCTCCATCCAGTCAAAAGAACACATTTTCAAAAGCAGCCTCTAAACTATTGTTATGCACAGACCCAGTGATCAAATTAAAATTAATCAAAAGATAGCTCCAGGCAACACTGCTGAGAGTCTTGCCAAAAGCTTCCCGACAGAGCAAGCGTCAGCAAGCCCCTGGCTTAAATAATAGAGGAAAGGTGATGTTCTACAGAGATTACAGCAGGGGAGGAAGCAAGGGACTTCTATTCTGCCCACGTCCACTGGCGCCAACTGCATGCAAGGCGCTACCTGGCACTGGGGGAAACACACACAGAAGAAAGTGGGACTCTCTTTTTAAAAAGAAAATCCTTCTAATTAATATAAGCATAGAAAAATCCTGAATAACATGCTCAAACAGTGGCTATCATTGGGATTAGCAGAGCTTTTCACCCTCTATGTTGTGCATTTGGGTTGTCAGCTGAAAGCAGGAGTAAGATCTGTAAGATTTACAAGGAGGGGAAAATGAAATCAGACAGGCTTATTGGCCCAGGGAACCAGCCCTGCAGACCGCTAAGCCTGGAGGTCCTCCTGGAGGGCCGTGAGGACGCCTACAGGAAGAGATGAGACCCCACATTACAGAGTCAGTATCTGGGGAAGTGGCCAGCCTCAGCACCCGGCCAACATGGTGCCCTGCTCCCAACTCAGGGCTGTTCCCACTCTCCTGAACACATTTCCGCATATGTGTATGCTCAGTCCCCAACATCTTGCAAAAGTCCCCACCTCAGAATGCAAGCTGGTGCAGCCACTCTGAAAAACAGCATGGAGGCTCCTCAGCGAATTGAAAACAGAGCTACCCTATGACCCAGCAATTGCACTACTGGGGATTTACCCCAAAGATACAAATGTAGTGATCCAAAGGGTTACCTGCACCCCAATGTTTATAGCAGCAATGTCCACAATAGGCAAACTATGGAAAGAGCCCAGATGTCCATCGACAGATGAATGGATAAAGAAGATGTGGTGTATATATATATATATATATACACAATGGAATATTACTGAGCCACCAAAAAAATGAAATCTTGCCATTTGCAACAACAAGGATGGAGCTAGAGGGTATTATGCTAAGGGAAATAAGCCAATCAGAGAAAGACATGTATCATAGGATCTCACCTATATATGGAATTTAAGAAGCAAACCAGAGTATCTTAGGGGACGGGAGGGAAAAGTAAAACAAGACGAAATCAGAGAGGAGATAAACCATCGGAGAGTCTTAATCATAGGAAACAAACAGGGTCACTGGAGGGGATGGTGGTGGGGGGATGGGGTAACTGGGGGATGGGCACTAAGGAGGGCATGTGATGTCATGAGCACTGGGTGTTATATAAGACTGATGAATCACCGACCTCCACCTCTGAAACTAATAATACATTATATGTTAATTAAGTGAACTTAAAAAAAAAGAAGTCCCCACCTCCGAGGGGCAATCCTCGGCCGATCTGCCTCAACTAGCCTGCCACGCCTCTACCCTGCCTCACCCTCTACCCCCACAACCCCATTTACTAGGTGGGATAATAGTGGATATTTGTTTTGTCCTCATTATCTTTATCTCACAATAACGAAACTTCTGGGAGAGCACAGATTTAGTCTTATCCCATTCACTGCGGCACCACCAGCACCCAGAATCGTGTCTAGCCTATAGTAGTCACTCACTAAATACCTGTGAAATGGATGTCAAACTAAGTCCTTAGGAACGCCTCTTTGGTTTCTTGGGGGGGTGCACATGGGGTTGGGAGAGCTATAAAAGGGAGGAAATGGGTTTTGAAATTGAAGGAGTGGTTTTGTTCCACTCCTCCGGGGAAACACCTGGGTGAGTGTTGATAAGATAGCAACCTTTCTGCTCTTGGCCAGCGATTTTTTTTTTTTTTTTTTGAGATGCTAAAGCCCTAGAATTCCCGTATCTGTTTTAAAATATAGTTTCTTTTGTTATTCACATATGGTGCGGTGAACAGATCTGGAGAGAGCTGCCCTCGAAAAACAGTTTGTTACTCACAGTTTTCCAGAAGGGGGGGCACGCCCTGCCGTACAAGGCCGTGCAGCGAAGCATGGGTCAGTCAGGAGACAGGACAGCAAAGGAAAACAGAGGCAAGAGTCCTTGTTGTGGTTTGCATAGGAGGGAGTGAGCAAGGCGAGGTGAGCAGGTTCGGGACTAGCTAGTTAGTACTCTGAGGAGTGTAAGGGCTGTCCCTAGCTGTCGGGTACCTAGCCCCGTGGTGATCAGGGAAGGCGGAAGGCGGACAGCAGCCCAGAGCCTGATACAGAAACCGGCCCAGAGCCTGATATAGAAACTGGGGCTGGGGATGTGGGAGCGGCTGGTTTGCATATGAAAGCCGGGCTCCCAGGAGGATCACTGACGAGGAACTGGCTAACCCTCTGAGTCAGTCTCTCCTGGGTCAGCAAGGCCCCGGATGTCAAAGCATTGGAAATACAGAAGACAATGAGGCATAATTAATACAGTATCAACTCCCAGGTTAGCACCTGGAGCTAGTCTCTGACAGGGGGAAAGGGTGTCATGAAAGAAGAAGGTTCTTTGTTCTCTTTTCTTCTCCCCATCACGTGGCTTTAAAAACAGTCTCCCGAACTGCACTGCACTGTGGACTTTCACAGCCAGGCTCCCGGTCACAGGTGTGCAACAGGGAAGAGGAGATGCATCCAGCACCCTCAAGGCTGTCACGCCTCAGCTATCAAAACCCATCAGCCAAGTGCAACACATCCTCAAGTTAACGGAAATGATTTTGCAGTTTTCTGGAAGTGCAGTTGGGAAGCTTACTAATAAAACTCCGAGATGGGGCCTTTAAGACTGGCTGCATGGGTTAATGAAAGAAACTGAAGGAGACACAAATAAATGGAAAGATACTCTGCACTCATGGACTGGAAGAGTTGATACTGTTAGAAAGTCTGTATTGCTCAAAGCAATCTATAGATTCAATGCAATCCTATCAAAATCCCAATGGCATCTTGCAGAGACACAGAACAGTGATAATGTCTGTATGGAACCACAAAAGAGCCTCAATAGACATAACAATCTTGAGAAAGAACAAAACTGGAGGCATCCTGTTCCCTGATTCCAAACGATATTACAGAGGTATCATCATCAAAACAGTATGGTAACAACATAAAAGCAGACAATAGATCAACAGAATGGAATAGAGAGACCAGAAATAAACCCACACACATGTGGTCAATTAATTTACAACAAAGGAGGCAAAAATATACAATATGGAAAGGACAGTCTCTTTAATAGGTGATGTTGAGAAAACTGGACAGCCACATGCAAAAGAATAAAACTAGACTACTATCTTATAGCACACACAAAAATGAACTCAAAATGGATTAAAGAGTTGAATATAAGGCCTGAAACCATAAAATTCCTGGGAAAAAAACACAGACAGTAAACTCACTGACATCAGTCTTGGCAATTTTTTTTTTTTTGATCTGACTCCAACAGCAAAGGCAAAACAAAAATAAACAAGTGAGACTATACCACACTGAAAAGCTTCTACATGGCCAAGAAAACCATCAACAAGATGAAAAGGCAACCTACTGAATGGGAAGAAAATATTTGCAAATCATATACCTGACAAGAGGTTAATATCCAAAATATATAGAGAATGCATATAGGAAAAAAATACAATTAAAAAAATGGGCAGGGATGCCTGGGTGACTCAGTCAGTTAAACGTCTGTCTTCAGCTTGGGTCATGATCTCAGGGTCCTGGGATTGAGCCCCACGTCCAGCTCCCTGCTCAGTGGAGTCTGCCTCTCCCTCTCCATCTGCCTCTCCCCACTGCTCACGTGTGTGCACATGCTCGCTCTCTCTTTCTCTCTCTCTCTCAAATAAATAATAAAATCTTTAAAAAAAAAAAAAAATGGGCAGAGGACCTGAATAGCCATTTTGCCAAAGATGACATACAGATGGCAGACACATGAAAAGATGTTCAACATCATTCATCATCCAGGAAATACAAATCAAAACCACATGAGGTTTCAGTTTACATCCATCAGAATGGTTAATACCAAAAAGATAAAAAGTAACTGTTGGAGAGGATGTGGAGAAAGAGGAAAGCTTGTGCACTGTGGGTGGAAATGTAAACTGGTACAGCCACTGTGGAAAACAGTATGGAGGCTCCTCAAAAAATTAAAAATAGAATTACCATATGATCCAGCAATTCCACTTCTGAGTATTTATCCCAAGAAAATAAAAACACTATTTAGGAAAGATATATGCGGGGCGCCTGGGTGACTCAGTCCATTAAGGGTCCAGCTTTTGATTTTGGCTCAGGTCATGATCTCTGTCTGGACCGTGAGATAGAGCCCCACGTTGGCCTCCGTGCTGGGTGTGGAACCTGCTTAAAATTCTCTCTCACTCCCTCTCTCTCTGCCCCTCCCCCACCACTTGCACTCTCTTAAAAAAAATAAGAGAATGAAACTTTGCCATTTGTGACAACATGGATGGACTTTGAGAGTATTATGCTAAGTGAACTAAGTCAAGAGAAAGACAAATACTCTTTGCTTTCACTTATGTGTGGAATCTAAAAAACAAATGAGCAAACAAAACAAAACACAAAACACAAGCTCATGAATAAGAATAACAGCGTGGTTGTTGCCAGTGGGGAAGGGTTTGGGGGGTACAGACGTCCAGCTGTGAAATGAATAGGTGATGGAGATGTGGTGTGCAGCATAGTGACTACGGTCAACAGTATCCTAGTACACATTTGAAAGTTGCCAGGAAAGTACATCTTGAAAGGTCTCCTCCCAAGAAAAAAATAAGTTTTTTGTAACCTCTCATGGTGACAGATGGTGACCAGACTTACTATGGTGATCATTTCACAGTGTATAGAAGTGCTGAATCATTATGCTGTACCCCTGAAACTAATATAATGTTGCATGTCAATTACGCCTCAATTTTAATAAAAAAGATTGGGGGCAAGGAGATCTGTCAGGAAGCAAGGATATGAAAGGTGTGAAATAAGCAAAGACAGGGTGGGACCTCCAACGTTGTCAGGTACCCTAAAGAATCACTATGTGCCAAGTGAATTATTCACTGATCCAACTAATTTCCACCTTACTGGCAACCTTTTTATTATTTGATTTCAATGGAAAATTAAAAAGTACTTTAGAACTAATCTTAACCTTATACTCAGTAAGTATCCGAAAAATGACACAGCTGGTTTTGGTTTGGGTTGCATGTGTGTATGCTTCTGTCTGTAACTAAAACAAAAAAACTCCCTAAAACACATTGTTAAGATGAATAATTAACTGTATTTGGCAACCTAAATATATTTTAGACAAAACAATTAATCTTTTCTGGAGAGTAATTAATCCCAAACAATGTTGGAAAGGATTTTGGAATAGAGCTCAGAGAGGTGAAAAGGTTTGTCCCAGGTCACACAGTCAATTAATGCCATACTTGGGCTACTGTCCCATTCCTCTGCCACCCCCAGACTCAAACACAGCACTTCCGTTCAGGGCATATGTCAGAATGACCGCTACACTTATTGTCTTTTTCATGTGCATACACCTTTAGAATTAAATCTTCATCTGATGCCTTTTCATTCTTCTTCTCTGGATCTAAGCAGTCACCAAGTTGAGACAGAAATTCCTCATGTTTCCTGCAATTCTTCGAGACTTGATTCTTATTCTCCTCATTTTCCTTTAAACACTTTCTATAGGGCAAATAACACATACGTCAAGTTGTAACACTATAGAAGAGATCATTCGTCAAACAAAGTTCAGAACTTAAGCTCTCTGATCCAATCATCACTTTCATCACAACAGTTTCCTGGACACAGAGCACATCATTGTCATGTGAGCCCTGTACAGGAAGGAGAAAAGTCAAAGCCAGACACCTACACTTAGCAGAAATGTACAAAAATCTTCATGGCATCTTAGATCTAGTAACAGCAAAGGAGACAGACTCTCTGACTCTTGTCCTTGACCATTTAGGATCTGCAGAAGTGGCAGGAAATCTCTAGATCACAATGGATGTATATAGTCATGGGTCTCTGTTGGGTCCTCATGAAGAAGAAGGACAGTACTGCTATATTTCTTCTAGCGTATCATCCTTTGCTTTATTTTCAGACACTATGCAGTGATCTATATAAGGGTTACTTAGGGCATACCCTGGGTCATGGCCAAGCATAACTATAATAAAAAATATATCAGGAGCAGTGGATGATCCCCCTCTCTAGAAGAGAGAGATGTTCAATCACCAGCAAAGACCATTATTAGTTTTCATACATCCAGAGTGTTTAAAGAGTATTGAGATGGGCCAGTCAAGGAAAATCAGTTGATTATGCTCTGCTATGAATATTTCATTTCAAATCTCAGATAGGTTTGCTGAAATAGCACGGTCTATTTCTAATGCTTTAAATGTTAGAGACTAAGAGATCATCAAAAGACAGACATACTTTAAAGGCAAATTAGAATCATTTCAGTAATTTGGTATCATTTTTTCAGTACCCTAGATAATAAACATGATTATTGCTTTCCCTTTTTACCATGTTGTTTACTGCAAATTCTTTCATTCTATTCAAAGATTAACAAAGCATGTAATTGCATACACTCAAAAGCATATCATATTTCTATTTAGAAAAATGTATAACAATAAAAGACCAACATCAATATATCTCTTAAGTTCTTATTTTCAGCATATAAAAGGTAAAATTTATTCAGTCTCTCTGGCTCACGAAAAGCACAGTTAATGCCATGATGTGGATGGATTGATTTACGTGTATGAATCCACCCATTCAGTCCAAGGCTTCAATCCTGCTTCTCCATCCCAAGTGTGGCTGAACTGTTCCCACTTCTATTTGCATTTCACTTGGACCCAACAAAGTCCTAGGAATCTACCCTAAGGACATAATCACATCATTGTGAAAATATGAATACAAATGAATACACTTGGTTTATAATAATTCTTTGAGTGAAACTAACCTGAATGTCTGCAAGAAATAACAAAAAGAACTGGTAAGTAAATTATGATATGTCAGGCAATGGGTACCATGGGCTATGAGTGACTTTTTAAAATATGTATAACATAGGGGCGCCTGGGTGGCTCAGCTGGTTAAGTGCCCAACTCTTGATTTTGGCTCAGGTCATGATCTCAGGGTCGTGAATCGAGCCCCATGTTGGGCTCCACACTCAGCACAGAGCCTGCTTGAGATTCTCTCTCTCTCTCCCTCTGCCCTTCCTCCTGGCTCCAGATCAATCAATAAATAAAATCTTAAGAAATATATGTCTACAACATATTATTCAGTAAAAAACATAGTTCATTATATGATGTCAACTACCTGAAAACCTGTTCACCAAAATTTGAAGTATAGCTTTTCAGAAATCATAAGGTCTTGAATAATTTTAATATTTTTGGCAATTTTCTATATCTTAAAAAAATTTTTTTACAATTAGTACATATCACTTGTATTATTCATTTATTTAGTAAATATTTACTGGATACTCACTATGCACCAAGCCCAATCAAAGGTACTAAAGATACAGTAGTGAACAAAACAGATGAACATCCTTGCCCTCACGGAGCTTACGTTCTAGTCAGGAAGATGGACAATAATCAAAATCAATGTATGTGAAATGTATACTGTTATAAAAAAACAAAAAAGCTGGAGAGAAAAAATTAAGCAGGAAAGGGAAGAAGAAATATTTGGCAGGGGAGCAGAGTAAAATTTTAGATGTAGTCACTCATGGAAGACCTGAGAAAGCAACTTCTGAGTGAAGACCTAAAGGGAGCAGAGGGGCAGCCATGCCGTATCTGGGGGAAGAGCTTTCCAGGCCAAGGGATTAGCAAGTGCAAAAGTCCTGAGGTAGGAACACACCTGTTACGTTCAAAGGACAGCAAAGAAGCCAGTGAGCTGAAACGAAAAGAATGGAAAGAGAGAATAGAAGCAAAACCAGGTCAGGATGAGCCTTCTAGGTCTTAGAATATCCTTTGTCTTTACCCTGAGAGAGAAGAGAAGTCACTGCAGGCCTCTGAGCAGAGGACCAAAGAGATCTATTGTGTTTTTACAGGATCACTCTGGCTGCGAGGGTCACAGGCAGCAGCAGGAAAATCACTTCGGAGGCTACTGCAAACATCCCGGAGAGAGATGGTAGTCCCTGGAATCAGGTTAGTGGCAATGAGAGCAACAATGGGAAGTAGTCAAAATGTAGATTTATTCTGCAAGTAGAGATGAGGGGACTTGTTGAAGGATCAGACACAGAGTGTGAAAGAGCAAGAGGACCAAGGATGATGACCAAGGTTGTTGACCTGATGGACTAGAGGAATGGAATTATCACTAGAGGTGAGGAAAGGAGCAGGAGGGTTCTGTGGGAACAGCAGGAGCTCCGTTTTGGCCATGTTAAGTGTGAGATGCCCACTGGACATCCACATGCTAAGGCCCCGTAGGTAGTAAAAATATGTGGGTCTTTCTTGAGGTCTGAGAAGAGATCCAGGCTAGTCACAGAAATGTGGGCATCACTAGCATTTAGATCATACTTGAAGTCATGAGATCACCGAGAGACTGAATTTAGATAGAAATCAGAAGAGATTCAAGGACTGAGTGCCCAGGCACTCCAGTCTTTGGAAGTCAACGAGATGAGACGGGGAAAATGAAAGAGACTATGGCAGGGCAGCTAGAAATGAAAGATACAAAGCTGGCATGGGGAGTGTCCTAGCAGCCAGAAGAAGCGGGTGGTTCAGAGAGAGAGACCAACTGTGCCTGACATACTGGTAAGTCAAGTGAGACAAAGACTGCCCATTTAGGGCGCCTGGGTGGCTCCGTCGTTAAGCGTCTGCCTTCGGCTCAGGTCATGGTCCCAGGGTCCTGGGATCGAGCCCCACATCGGGCTCCCTGCTCCGCGGGGAGACTGCTTCTCCCTCTCCCGCTCCCCCTGCTCGTGTTCCCGCCCTCGCTGTCTCTCTCTCTGTTGAATAGATAAATAAAATCTTTAAGAAAAAAAAAAAAAAGACTGACCATTTAATCCGCAGTGTGTGGTCATGGGTCACCACAGTGAGTGGTTTCAGTGGAGGAGACCCGAGAGAGAAGAGAGAAGAAGAACTGGAGACAATGAGTCTGTACAAACATTTTAAGGAGTTTTGCTGTAAATGGGGGGAGAAAAAGAGAACAGGAGTGGTGGTGCTGGGGTTTTTTGTTTTTTTAAGATGGAATAAGTAAAATAAATATCAAGCATCTTATTATTAAAGTTATTCATTACGCGCAGAATTTTAAAAGTATATTTTTGGAACAACTAGTTCCCAGTTTTGTCTCAATAATTACCTTTTGCCAGAACTAAGTGTGGAAAACTAAGGTTTCGTGAGTTTTCCGCATAAACGGGCAATAAAAGCTAACGAGGAGTGTTCGGGGTGGTCTGGAGTGGTCTGGGCTTCCAGGGTAGTTTTATAGCCAGCTCTTGAATAAACACCTCCCTCTGTGTGCCACTTCACTGCCTCTGGTTAAACCTCTACTTACAGAAAATCTTCCAAATTCAGTATATGAGCATTTGCAGCCCTAATCAATCGGACATAAACATGTTTAGGACAATGCCTTGTTTGTTACGATTCCTGGTAACATTTGGAAACGAGCTTGAGAAAAAGTTTCAAGACTCCAAAGATATTTGAGCTTCAAGATTTTTTTTTTTTTTCAAATTGAGTTCCAGGGCCAAATAAGGCAACAACATGCCAGTACCTTCAAGGGCATATCCTGCTATCAGGAGCTAGTATTTTCATGCTAACAACTACAAGATATATTGAAATACCCTTACTGTAAGTTCTCATCTAGTTCTGCAACTTTCTTCTTTAACTCCTGATTCTCCTTGATTGCAGTGTGAGCTGTGATTTCGGTTCTAATTTTAGAAGTGGTAAGTGCTGCTGATTCTTCTTCCAGCTCCTGAACTCTGTCTCTCAGGGAGGTGAGGAGAGATGATTTTCTAGCATTATTTTCTTTGTAATTCTCCATTTCAGCTTTCAACTCTTGACAGGAGGCTTCTTTCGAAAGCATCCTGGATCGGAGGTCCCGAAGCTAACATGGAAAAGCCATAAGAAGGAGGAAAAGACTTCAGTGGTGTTAAGTGTGAAGTACTTTTAAGAAACCCAAAACCACAATTTCAAATCTCACTCTTTCGTTCATGACTTAATCCAACTTTATTTTCTTTTTTTCATATTTGTATCTACATTATCAGATGGGAACATATGCCTAAACAATGGACTTTATATTCTGTCTCTTTCAAAACCAACTGAGCAATGTCTCGAGGTGATTTAGTGTCACTCAAGAGACATTTGTGGTGTATTTTGCAAAAAGCGATATTTTTCAATGGTAACTCATTTTCTAAATCTGCATTGCTGCTATTGCTGCTGACAGACAATGAAACAAGAAACCTATAAGCTAAGATATTTGTAATTTCAGGACCACAACTGGTTCCTAAGTAGATACAGACTGTTTGATATGTCACTGTATTTCTCCCACTTGCCTTCAGGATCCTTATCGTGGGCAATAAAAAAATATTAATAATAAAAAAATAACATTCCAATTTCTGGGGAAAATATGGAAGAAAAGGAAAATCCTTATAGGTTTTATACAAAAGAAACATCTTAACCTTTATGAATTCTGTGGCATCAAAATACTGAACAACGTATACGCCCTATTAAGATATCAGAGCCACCCTATAAGAAAACTTTATGAATGCATGTACTTCTTTGGAACTATGAGTATACATGCATACAATTTTTCACACACACACACACACACACACACACACACACACACACACACACACACACACAAAGGTATCAAATCATCTCAGTGGACTCCTGGCAGTCCAGTGAAAGAGCTAGTTACCTCACAAGCAAGCCCCGGACCCCTCAGGGCCACCAGGCTATGAGCAGAACGGTTCTAGAGAGACTCTCTCAGAAACTCCACAATAGACCTGATCCAGCCCAGAGGGAAGATGGATCCTAATCATCATCCTAGAATTTCCCCCAGCCAATCAGAACTAGCAGTAGGAAGGGATCCAGCATTCCATTCTAAAACCTCCAGATTGCAAGCAAACCACATTAAAGGTACACATTCAGGGAAATGCTAAAAATACCCCAACACCAAGGCAGCTTCAACCAAAGTCATCAGGTGCCTCCAGGTCTCTCAAGGCTGTGAAGTTCCTCGGACATCTGGGAACCAGCCAACATCACTTTGCTTTGAACCACGGCAAATGCATAACCTTTCAAGAGTTCTCTACAAGGGGAGTAGATGAACCAGAGGAATAAATACCTTTGCCAAAAGGTGTAAAGCTGTCCTATTTCTAATCACCTCTACACTCTGCTTCACTCTAGAAGAAAGCTTCACTCTAGAAGATAAAATGGTCCATTTTGAAGTCACAAAGATGCAGTCTTACCTCAGACTGAGCACATTCAAATTTGACCAAAGTTGCCGCCAGTTCACTTCGAGCGTTTTCGGCCACATTCCGATAGTGGTTTAGTTGCTCCCGAATGACTGGGACTTCCAAGGGATGGCCATAAATTTCCTGACAGGGTTCCCCCAAAAGACAAAATATAAAGAAGAGTTTTAAACAATCTTTTTCTGTGCAGCTGTGCAGAGCAAGATTAAACACAGAGCATTCTTTGTAGTCCCAATGTCTCGAAAATGTTGCCCAGGCAGTGTCTCGTCCAGATCATTTCACTCTCAAAATTCTGAGGGAGGTGGGAGGCAGCCCAGGAACGAATGATGTGCTCTCCCAAGATGGCATTTAAGGATTGACCTTTGCCACTTTAGAGAGCTTCCTTCCACCCAACTCAAATGCTACTTGACCTCTGACCAGAACCGATGATAAGAGTCCCCACAAAACTATCAGAAGAGACTCAATGTGACAACATCCACAGCAAAGAGGCAGTTTTCATTGTCCTTCTGTTTCCAGACTACAAAAATGATCAACTCACCTCATATTTTGAATAAAGGGCATCATTCGTTTACCAAAGAGATTGTGTGAGTTGAAGGCAAAAGGCTGCCTCCTTCCTAATTATTCACTATACCACTTATTCTCAATCTCATAGCCTATCTTGGGGTCATGACCCATGAAGTTGACTCAGATGAATGCGGGAGACCATGGTAGTGGAGTGGTGCCTGAGGAGTCTTCCCCCCATCCACCAGGCAACAGCTCTCAGTTCCACGGATGGCAGCCAATGCAGAACGGCGGATCTCCACGTGGCCAAGTTTTTCCAATCTTTCAAGACAAGTCATATATCCAGACTTTCTGAAGTAAAAATTCCCAGTTTTTTCAGCTTGGCAACTAATTTCAATGTTTAAAAAAAGAAACACTATGATCCAAATAAACACATCTGCAGAGCAGATTTGATGGGTTTGGCCTGTGGGTCATAGTCTGCAACCTCTGGTTCTGTTACTTATGCCATGAGACCAGCCTCTTTTGAGAATTATTCCTGAGCTTGGACAGATACCTATGCCTACCTCTGTGAAGTTTCCAAGGCCTGTGGTCTTTGTGAAAGACACACAGGAAAGCCATTCATTTCTGAAGGAATACGAAAGAGGTCACATAAAGGAGGGTTTCCTGGAATTATCTACAAGGCCTCAGGGGACACACTAGTAAAACTGGTTTATGGCTGCCCAGCTACTGAACTGCCAAAGACTACTGTTTGGAAATGTTCATGAATGCAAAAGTCATCTCAAAGCCCTTAACTTTATAACAAGCGTTGTCATGACTAGTGCGTTTCAATGCACAAAATGCCAAGCAAAACCTTCAGTGCACCTAGTAACAACCCATGTTTGCCAATCACAACATATCCAAGAAGATGGTAGGTATGTACTCCTGGGGAGAAAGCATAAAACGTTTAGCTACATCTAATAAGAGAACCACATCCTGTTCAGCCTCACTTTATATTCAGAAGTGACTTCCCCACCCTAACCACCACAGCTAGATTTCCTAAAACAGGCCACATAAGGACTTTGGTCACTTATGAGAGGTATGAAGTAGAGTGTGTATGGCACATCATTTTATTTTATGTTTTTAAAGATTTTGTGTATTTATTTAAGAGAGAGAGCGCGCGCAAGCGGGGGGAGGGACAGAGGGAGAGGGAGAGAATCTCAAGTAGACTCCACACTGAGCACAGAACCCGACTCGAGGCTCAATCTTACAACCTTGAGATCATGACCTCAGCTGCAATCAAGAGTCAGAACCTTAACTGACTGAGCCTCCCAGGCACTCCTGTATGGTACATCATTTTATAAAATTCATTAGGAAAATAAGTTCTTCAATAGCTATGATTATTTCTTTCAATGACTAGCATCCTTTTTCAGGAAATGATGTAATCATTCCATAATGTTCTATCTCCTTCTTATGAAAAAGCAGTGTCCACTGGACATAATATTAAAAGCCACACAAGACAGTTCAGATATGGCCCTTCATTTTAGAAGGTTACAATCTAAAGCAGAACACTACCAAAAATCATTTACATCTTCAGATGTGCATGGGTGAGAGAAAAAACACGTTAAGATCTCATCGCAATGCATATCGGGACAGGGCTCACATTAGGCAGACTCCTGATTACTGAGTTCAGAAGACAGCTGCTGAGTCTAAATCACCCTTCAAAGTCCAGCAGCCTGGAGATTATTCATCAACAAATATTTACTGAAAACTTACTCAAGGTCAGGCACTGAGGTTACACCCTACTAACAAAAAGAACATTGATCAGACAACCACACTAATGATTACATAATTACAAACTGAAATGTGTGCAAGAAAGAAATAAAAAGAGAAAACAAAGGAAAGTGACTTACCATCAGAGACGTGAGAAGGAAAGATTTCCCTAAAGAAGTGATGACTGAGTAGGTATTAAATAGGCAAGAGGTAATGAATCAGGTGCAACACACATCATTCAAATAGCCAAAAGTCTGAGCAAGGGTCCTGTGGCAGGAACATGCTGTGCGGTCAAAGATCTGAGCAAAAGCAGTGAGGCTGAGGGACAAGAGCAACTTAAGAACAGCAGCTTAAGGGGCGCCTGGGTGGCTCAGTCATTGGGCGTCTGCCTTCGGCTCAGGTCATGGTCCCGGGGTCCTGGGATCGAGCCCCACATCAGGCTCCCTGCTCGGCGGGAAGCCTGTTTCTCCCTCTCCCACTCTCCCTGCTTGTGTTCCCTCTCTTGTTGTGTCTCTCTCTGTCAAATAAATAAATTTAAAAAAAAAAATTTTAAAAAAAAAAAAAAAGAACAGCAGCTTAAAAGGCAGCTCTGAGCTCATTCACTTATGGTAGTGCCAGGTAGGGCTTCTTTTTCAGAATATTTCTGGCTATTCTAACTTGTGCATTCTGCCATATGAAATTTAGAATCCACTTATCAAATTCCCAAAAATCCTGTTTGTATTTTTATTGGGATCGTGTTAATTTTATAAATAAACTTAAGGAGAACTGACATCTTTTAAATACCGAAGCTTCCAACGAAAATCACTTTTTTTTTTTCCCATTTGTCCAGGAATTCTTCTATGTCTCTTCGTAGCTGTGATGATTAATTTTATGTGTCAACTTGACTGGGCCACAGGGTGTCCAAATATTTGGTTGAACGCTATTCTGGTTGTGTTTGTGAGACCGTTCCTGGTGAGTTTAGTATCTGAGCTAGTAGACTGAGTAAAGCAGATTGCCCTCCCCAGTGTGGGTGGGTCTCATCCAATCCACTGAAGGACTGAATACAACAAAAAGGCTGAATAAGGAAGAATTTGCTCTCAGACTGTCTTCAAGCTGGGACGTCAGTCTTCCTCTGCCTTTGGACTCAGACTCAGACTGGAACTTACTCCATCAGCTCTCCTGGGTCCCCAGCTTGCTGGTTACAGATCTTGGGATTCTCAGCCTCCATTATCCACAAACGAATTCCTTATCATAAATCTCTTTCTATAGACATACAGTAAGAGAAAAAAATTATATAGAGAGAACCCTGACTGAGTGCTAGAGACACCTCTGTGCTGAGACGGCTCTGGAATGTGCCACAGAAATCCATTCCTTCAAGACACTCGGAGGTCACCTGAGAAGAAATGAATGGCAGTAGCAGGAGAGGGTTACAGGGACAAGGAAAGACAATCCAAAAGCTGAAAGAAGAATACATGAGTGTATTTCTTTATGACTAAGCTCTTCCATGTTAGCCCTTCAACCCCCCGCCAGATCCTTATGAAGTGTTGGTACTATCTCCTACACATCTCCAGTTTGGTTTGGAATTCTTCTTTCACCTGAGTGAAGAGCTGTGTTGTTGTTACGGCTCTTTATTTTCTGGGTTTGTCATGGATTTCTATTTCATTACTCCGTGCTCCGAGCACACTGTCTGCATTCAGGGCTGACACTCACGGGTGTAGCGCAGTGTGGTGGAGCAGTGTCCACTCAGAACTGGATCTGTTCAGGCGGGGTGGTCCCTTTGCTCTACCAGCCGTTACTCATTTTCCCCTATCATCCTTGTCTATGTTATTTCTACTTCAGGGAATTTACTGAGGTTTTTGTGAATGCTCAGTTTTATGAAGGTCTTTCGGGCACCTGAAAAGAAGGTGTATTCTCTGTCTTTGGGGCTTGGAGTCCAACATCTATGTTAGGTGTACCTTACTCATTATTTTAATTGGGCGCCTCTAGCCCAGCCTCATATCTGTCCTTTACTCTGTCATGAGCGGAAAGATGAGTTTAACCTCCCATCACTACTGTAAATCTCTATCACCTGGTACCGCTTGTTTTCTTGCTTTGGGAGGGCTGGTGTTGCTCGACTTGGTGTAAAGATTCACAACTTTATCTTCGTGGTGGGTTGTACCGCGTAGCATCATAACATGCTCACTTATTCCTTTCTGCTCTGAATCTAGTCTTTTCTCATATTGAGACCGTGATCCCAGATTTTTCTTTGAATCTGACTACCTATACCTCTGTTCCATATTTTTATGTTCATCCTTCCTGGACCACTTTGTTTTTTATGTCTCCTATGTAATACGGCTGTGTTTGGCTTTGCGATCAATCTTAAAATTCTTTTTCCCGTCCTGGATGATGTTTACACCTGTTCACCTGACAGATAAACTTGGTCTTAGCTCTGCTGCATTATTTTATGTTATGCTTCTTGTTTTGATCACTCTTCCAAAACCTTTCACCACACATCTGTTTGCTTTGCCTTCTTTGGTCGGATCATTGGGGAGGTTTGTATTTTTGTTCTAGTTTGAAGTTTAACCGTAACTTTAATACCTTTTAGACAACATCCACTAATTCACTACAATAGCCTACCTTCCCTTCCTTGCTCCTCTCGTCCCCTCACCTACAACTTCGAATTTTTTATCTTTATAATTCTCATTCTAAATACTTGCCAGTGTAGCACCAAAGTTACTAGATGGAAGAAACCAAAATGCTTATGCTACCTCTCCCTTCTTCCTCTCTTACGCTGGCTAGTCTTTTCTACAGGGGATTCTCATAATGCACGTGCTCTATCTCTTCTCTAAGTATTCCATTTTATTCACTTCCTCCCTGTTACTTGTTAATTCTTTATTTCCATTCCATCTCTCATATTCTTGCTATTTCTTCTCTATGCTCGCCTGACTCCCTGTGTCCCTTTCGGTCTTGCTTTTATTTCTGCGATGGCTTCACTTTTTTTGTCTTTTCTCTCCTGAATCCCGCCAGGTCACATTTCATCTCCTCTCCTCACCCTGCTGTATCCTCCTTGAAGTCCTGTACCAGGCACATGTTGGCTTTATTCAATTGTTTTATTCACAATGAATGTTTGGTCACAAGTTTTCCTGCGTTGTTTCCTTTTTGATTGCTCATTAGAAGATGAGTGCTCGCTGGGCCAGCTGTGGAAGAGGTTAGTGTGCACACAGGGATGGGAAGGTAAAGTCACTTGGGTTCCAGCCAAGCAGGAGTTTCCCTAAGTAAGACTCAGGATTTATATACAACTTCATTTGACTTATCTTTCATTCCAGCCCATGAAGAGGGTTTCATCACAATGCAGACTTTCCACGAGCCCCCCGCTCCACAGCTTCCTAGAAATCTGGCTCATGGCGTAATTTTTACTTGGCTCTCCCTCTCCTACTTTTTGGAAGCCAGGTAGGTGCAGAGAAGCTCCCATTGGCAGTCCACACACCTCCAACCTCTTTGGCAAACAAGAGATGTTGACTCAACTCCTCTGAGTCTGCCACTCATCTTTGCAAAATAAGCTTTCCCTTCCTACCCTCTGTAGCCAGGGTGCCTCCCGCATGCACCCCCCCTCAACCTCTGCTACTTGGGAAAAGCTTGCCGCCTACTTTGTGTTACAAGATTTCAGCCATCTCCTGGATGGGCCAACAATGGATTTGTTTCTCATGGTCTTTGTTGCCTGAGGCTAATTTCCAGGAGTAGAAGGGAGAAATGCTATCTGCATGTCACCATTTTTAAACTAGAAGTACCTATATAGATTTTTTTTTTTTTTTAGCTAAATGGCCCTTTGGTGGCATTGAGGCATTAGGAAAAAAAATGCCCTTTTAAAAATTTTCATTTTGAAAAAAAAATCTAATTAAAACAATGTGATACTCAGCAGGAAATCAACAGAAAGACCAATAGAAACCCCAGGAACAGTTTTTAGTCTCCAGTGCTCAGAAGAATTTAGTGTATGAAGAAAAGTTATGCTATAAATAGTGGGGGGCAAAATATTGGTCAATAAATAGTGAAGCTAATTACTAAAGAAAAAAAAGAAATTTTAGAGCTGTCTTACACATTATAAACCAAAGTAAATTTAAGATAGACTTGAAGCACTGAATATTAAAAATGCAATCATAAAAAGTACTATCAATTTATATGTATCTTATCTTGAAAAGGATTTTCTAAGCATAGAAGCAATGAAAGAACATCAAGACAAAACTCACATATGACAACAAAATTTTAAAACTTCTACACACTAAAAATATATAAACAGAATTTAAAGTGAAGAACAAAGTGTAAAAATATTTACAAAAGTAATATAAAGAGTCAAAACCGTAATATGCAAAGAACCCATTCAAACCAATAAGAAAACAAATACCCTAGAGAAAAATTACATAAAAGAACTAACAACTATCAGAAGAACTATAAATGGCTAATAAATGAGAAGTATCCTTCTTCACTGGTCATCAATTAAATACAAATTATACTATCAGTGAGGTATTATTTCTGATCTTTAAAATTGATATTTTAAATATACTTAATATACTTAATAATTAAGAGACAGTTCTAAAAAAAAAAAGAGAGAGAGATAGTTCTGTGAGAAAGACATGCTGACATACTACTCATAGAAAGATAAGCTGGTACAAAATTTCCAGAAAAAGGGGCGCCTGGGTGGCTCAGTTGGTTAAGCGTCTGCCTTTGGCTCAGGTCATGATCTCAGGGTCCTGGGATCGAGCCCCACATCAGGCTCCCTGCTCGGCAGGAAGCCTGCTTCTCCCTCTCCCACTCCCCCTGCTTGTGTTCCCTCTCTCGCTGTCTCTCTCTGTGTCAAATAAATAAATAAAATCTTTAAAAAAATAAATTTCCAGAAAAAAAATGTCACCGTATGTATCAATGAAATTTACATTAATAGTATTTGCCCTAATGAGTTTCCTTCTTATAATCTTACCTAAAGAAATGGAAATACACCCAAAGATTAAATAGAAAGATATTCAGAAAGGCAATCATTAGCAAAATTTTCCAAATATATTCAATAGCAAAATTACAGACACAGTTACAGCTCAACAGAAGCATGCTGAGCTCTAATTGTGCTTGAAGAAAAAAAGAAAAACACACAAAATGTTACATTCACACAATAAAATTATATTCAGTCATTAAAAATCATCTTGTTGGAGAATCTTTAATGATAGGGGAAAATGCAATATAATTTTAGTGAAAAAAGACAAAATGTAAAATTGCACATACAGTTTCATCCCAGTCACATACAAAAATTTATAGATATAGATCACTAAATGACAGGCTGAAAGAAATTGTTTTGTATGTATCAGATTAAGGATTAAAACATCGAATATTTTTTAAAGACTTATTTATTTATTATTTGAGGGGAGGAGGGGCAAAAGGAGAGAGAGAGAGAGAGAGAACCTCAAGCCGACTCCCCACTGAACACAGAGCTAAAACCTAGAATATATGGAACACCTACAAATTAATAAGAAAATCACAACCCAATAAAATGAGTATACATATAAATAGAGAATTCTCATTAAGAGAAATACAAATGGCTGAAAAATACATAAAAAGATCCTCTAACCACCCTAATAATCAGGTGAATAAGAATTAAAAGAAAGCCACACCATTTTTGGTACATCAGTTTGGAAAAAAATAGAAGGTTTGATAATAATAAGTGTTAGCAAAGTATAAGGAAAGGGTTATCTTCATATGTAGCTGCCAGGAATATGAAGTGGTTAAGCCCTTTGGACGCTCTACTGGCTTGACTGTATTAAAATCAATGTATTGAGGCGCCTGGGTGGCTCAGTCAGTTAAGCGTCCGACTCTTGATTTCGGTTCAGGTCATGATCTTGGGGTCATGGGATTGAGCCCTGTGTTGGGCTCCACACTGAGAGGGAAGCCTGCTTGAGATTCTCTCTCTCCTTCTCCCTCGACCCCTCCCACCCCTCGTGCACACACGTGCATGCTCTCTCTCTCTCTCAAACAGAAGAAACAGAGTTTAAAATAAAATAAAATCTATGTATTATATGGACTAAATGTAACTATCATCCAACTGAGCAGCTCTACTCTCCAATTATCTCCCCATGAAAAATACCTCATACATGGGCATAAAAATATGTATAAGGATATTCATTATATCATTATTTGTAATAGCAAAAGCGGAAAGGGAGGAGGGCTAAAACCATATAAATTTCCATTGACAGGGCAATTACTAAAACAAGGCATTTCCATACTGTGGAATACTATGCAACACACATAAGCTAGATCTGTATGTTTGAACATAATAATATCTCCAAGATATATCACCGAACAAAAATAAGAAAGTGTAGATCCATGGTTTGATACCCTTTGTCATAAAACATAAAAGGGGGTTAATATACTATTTATTTTCTATAAATATATGTAGAGAGAGAAAAAAAAGGAAAAGGTCTGAGAGCACACACATCACCTCAATAACAGTACTTACCTCTGGGGGGGGTGACACTAGAACTGGAGCTGCACGTGGGGAGAAGGCAATGGTTTAGTTTTTGCAAGAAGGATATATTTATGCATTACTTGTATAATTAAATATAATTTAAGAAAAGGAAAATACTGGAAAGAAAATGTTAACTATAGTTTTTTAGTTATCAAACTAAATTTTATTTTCCTCCTTATTCTATATGTCTGTATTTTCCAAATCCTTTACAATGACCATGTATTACTCTCATAATCAGAATAAATGTCTCCCCCTTAAATTCAGGAAAAAAAAAACAAAAAACAAGGACAAGAACAGACAAAACTCACAAACCCTGTGAGGAAGTGTCTTTATGAGGAACACGAGCACAAAGAAGCAACTCTAGACAGCAAAGAAAACTCAATATGCGTGACAGCGGACATCTCAGGGGGGTTGCTCTCTTAATTAAGCCTTTGTGTAGTTAGCAAAGTTTTTTGAAAATTCTTCAACTTTTTCTACAAGTATTAAATGATCCTCACTTCTAAAAAAACTAATTTTACCCTATTCAAAGTAGCAAGATTAAAAATTCATCCATTTGTCCTCATGTGAGGATAATCTAAGTTATTAGGTATCTCTCAGCTAAACCATGAAGCAATTTTATATTAATTTTAGAAACCATCTATGTATTATTTGATTCTGCTACTGATAGTATTATGATAATGACTGAAATTGACTCACAGGGTAGCTCATAGTATGTTCAGAATAAAGGATGGTTTCAAGGCTCAATGGCATAGAGGAGACATAAATTTATTCATAATTTAGTACACAATGTGCCCAATTATCTGACCTGGGGACAATGTCTTGGGCCAGTCTTGCTATGATATTTAGTTGTCTTATTATCCCATGGACAAAAAAATGGGAAGAAAATCACTGTCTGCCTGTGACACAAAAAATCTCCTAATCCATTCCTATTTCCCCATGCTATAACCAATCTTCTCTTTGTTCCGGCATTATTCCACACTGCAGTGCACAAGTGTGTGACCAAGCCTCTCCCAGTATGGAGTGCTTCCTGTAGCCTCTCTCTTTCTCCCTCCCCCTTCTTCAAGCTTCCAGTGCTGTCCCAGTGAGCAATCCTTTCTATGACCCCTCCCCTCTCTCCAACTTCTTCCGACCAAGTAAAGTTTCTTCCCTAATTTACAGTGCATAAATTAAGTCTTGCAAATTGTATTTCTCCAACATAATCAGGCCTCTAGTCAATTTTGGACCACTCATCAGCTCTTATCTTTTCTGGTCCCCTTACTTTTGTTTCTTTGTATATGTAGATTTGGTTTCTGGGGCTCACTAGCGCCTGCAGGGCGTAGTGTGATGTGTGCAGAATCCAGGAAATAAATCTTAGCAGTTGTGGGGAAATTTTTAGAAGACATTTCTACACAAAATCGAGTTTTGTGGAAAAGCTGATCTATTATTTTCATATTATTTTCCAATTTCTTGTCTCTTGGATGTCACTGTTATTCATTTAAAAACCCTTCTAAGGAGGATGCAAGCGTAGGAGGACCCTAAACTCACCTCATCCATAGATACAGCTAGGTAACAGCCACATCAGTGTAAATAACCCAGAAAATGACCCAAAGACTGGCCAAACAGATTCTCCACAGTTAAATGTAGAGAAGAGGCCTCATAGAAGAGGATGGGAAGGGCAGAGACAAAGTCAGGAGGAAACAGACCTGCAGAACCGTCCCCAGAAGGCAGCGGTGGCGGGTGGGGAACACCACAGGTGCAGAGAGGGGAGAGAAATAGACTTTCACAAGAAGGAGCCTGAACAGGAAAGATGAATCCCCGTAACATTTGGCTTTGAAAACCAGAGGGACCAAATTCTATGATTTTTTACAATCAGGGAGGCTTAAAACTTGGAACTTCAAAAATAGCAGGCTTGTGGGAGAGTCAGGAGCACAAGAGGAAACTGAGCCCCTGCACTTAAAGAGATAGAGCAACAAATAACCCCATTGAGATATAGCATGGAAGCAGGAGTTTGAAAAACGCCTGTGGTATATGGAACGGAGATTTGTTTACTAATTTCAGAGCATGGGTTACTGGGGCAGGGATTATTGGGCAACTTCTCCAGGAACACAAGAGCTGGTGGCACCATTTCCCTTCCCTCCTCCTCACCATAAGCACACAAACCCCTGTGGGTATCAGCCCTGAGCCAACATTCACTACCTAACTTGCTAACAGTGTGCCCTACCCACATGTCTTCCTGTGGAGCCAGGCCAGTGTAAACCTTGCTAACACCACACATCCCGCCACCACACTCTGCTGCAGATCCAACCCAGCTACAGGTCCCCTCCCACCAGCGCAGACCTTGCTGGCACTGTGCGCCCCACCCCCCCCCATTCTCCTGAAGTTCGGTGCTACTGTATCTCTGGTAAACGCCTGATCTGACTCACCTTAAGCCCAACGTGGCCTCAGACTGGCCCACTAACACCACAGGAACCCAACACTGCCCACAACAGGAAAAGGGAGCCATTGCAGATGACGGGACTCACGGCAAACGGGGGCCTCAGCCACAACAAGAGGGTGAATGCAACACACATAGGAGACACCACTGAAGTGCCAGGTGCTGGTGAACAGGGGACACTGAAGTGCAGGGCACTACAAGACATCTTCTTTATAAGGCCATTATTTTCACTAGCAGAAGACATAGCTGATTTTGCTAACACAGAGAAACGCACACAGAGAGTTAGACAAAATGAGGAGACAGAGGAATATGTCCCAAGGGAAAGATTAGGACAAAAATCACAGCAAGAGACCTAAACAAAACAGAGGTAAGTAATATGCCTGATAGAGAATTTGAAGTAATGGTCATAAAGATATTCACTGGACTTGAGAAAAGAGTGGAGACCCTTAACAAAGAGATAAAAAACATAAAAAAGAACCAATCAGAGATGAAGAACTCAATATCTAAAATTAAAAAATACACTGGATGGAATAAATAGTAGACTAGAGAAAGTAAAAGAATGAATCAGTGACCTGGAGGACAGAGTAATGAAAAGCAATCAAGCTGAAAAGGAGAGAGGAAAAAAATGTAATAATAAATGAAAAGAGACTTAGGGAACTCAGTGACACCATCAAGTGTAATAACATTCACATTATAGGGATTTCACAAGGAGAAGAGAGAGAAAGGGGGGCCAAAAATTTATTTGAAGAAATAATAGCTGAAAACTTCCAAAATCTAGGGAAGGAAACAGAAATCCAGATCTAGGAGGAACAGAGAACCCCCAATAAAATCAACCAAAAGAGGTCCACACCAAGACACATAATAATTAAAATGGCAAAGTGTAGTTATAAGCGAAAATTTTAAAGCAGAAAGAGAAAAGAAACCAATTACATACAAAAGAAACCCCATAAGGCTATTAGCTGATTTTTCAGCAGAAAATTTGCAGGCCAGAAGAGAGTGACATGATATATTCAAAGTGCTGAAAGACAAAAACCTGCAGCCAAGAATACTCTATCCAACAAAGGCTATCATTCAGAATAGAAGGAGAGATAAAGAGTTTCCCAGACAAACAAAAGTTAAAGGAGTTCATAATCTAGAAATGTTAAAGGGGA
Source organism: Callorhinus ursinus (assembly GCF_003265705.2). NCBI lineage: Eukaryota > Metazoa > Chordata > Mammalia > Carnivora > Otariidae > Callorhinus > Callorhinus ursinus. The sequence continues at coordinate 65,484,464 of NW_027397068.1, read as the reverse complement.
CTCTTTGAGTGGAAAGGAAAGACTGTAAGCAGGAGTAAGAAAATAGGAAACATAAAAGCAGTAAAAATAAGTATATCTATAAAAATCAGTCAAGGAATTCACAAAATTAAAAGATGTGAAGTATGACATCCTATACTAAAATGTGGGGGAATAGGAGTGAAGAATGGATTCAAACTTAAGCAACCATCAACTTAACTGCTATATGCATAAGATGTCATATATAAACTTAATGGTAACCACAAATCAAAGACCAGTAATAGATATGCAAAAAATAAAGAGAAAGGAATCCAACTGTATCCCTAAAGAAAGCCAGCAAACCTTGGCAGAAGAGAGCAAGAGAAGAAAAGAACAAAGAAGAACTACAAAACGACCATAAAACAAGTAACAAAATGGCAATAAGTACATACTTATCAATAATTACTTTGAATGTAAATGGACTGAACACTCCAATCAAAAGACATAGGGTGATGGAATGGATTAAAAAAAGCAAGACCCATCTATAGACTGCCTACAAGAGACTCATTTCAGACCTAAAGACACATGCAGATTGAAAGTGAAGGGATGGAAAAGCATTTATCATGAAATGGAAGCAAAAAGAAAGCCGGGGTAGCAGTAATTACATCGGACAAAATAGACTTTAAAACAATGACTGTAACAAGAGACAAAGAAGGGCATATATAATCATAAGGAGAACAATCCAACAAAAACATGTATCAATTGTAAATATTTATGCATCCAACATGGGAGCACCCAAATACACAAAGCAGCTAATAACAAATACAATGGAAGTAATCTATAGTAATGCAATAATTGTAGAGGACTTTAACACTCCACTTCCAACAATGGATAGATCATCCAAACAGAAAATCAACAAAGAAACAGTGGTTTTGAATGACACACTGCACCAGATGGATCTAATAGATACATTCAGAAAATTCCATCCTAAGACAGCATATACTTTTCAAGTACACACGGAACATTCTCCAGAATAGATCATATATTAGGCCACAAAACAAGTCTCAACAAATTCAAAAAGACTGAAGTCATGCCATGCATCTTTTCTGACCACAATGCTATGAAACTAGAAATCAACCACAAGAAAAAGTCTGGAAAGAACACAAATACATGGAGGTTAAGTAACATGCTTCTAAACAATGAATGGGTCAACAAAGAAATCAAAGAGGAAATAAAAGAATACATCAAGACAAATGAAAATGAAAACACAACAGTCCAAAACCTTTGAGATGTAGTAAAAGCTGTTCTAGGAGGGAAATTTACAGCAATACAGGCCTACCTCAAGAAACAAACAAACAAACAAAATTTCAAATGAACAATGTAACCTTACACCTAAAGGAGCTAGAGAAAGAACAAACAAAACCAGTAGAAGGAAGGAAATAATAAGATTAGAGCAGAAATAAACAAAACAGAAACTAAAAAAAAAAAAAAAATTGAACAGATCAATGAAACTGGGAGCTGGTTCTTTGAAAAGACCAACAAAATGGATAAAACTCTAGCCAGACTCATAAAAAAAAAAGGGAGAGAGAGAGAGTCAGGACTCAAATAAACAAAATCAGAAATGAAAGAGGAGAAATAACCAACACCACAGAAATACAAAAGATTATAAGAGAATATTATGAAAAATGATGTGCCAATAAATTGGATGACCTAGAGAAAATGGATAAATTCTTAAAAACATATAACCTCCCAAAACTGTATCAGGAAGAAATAAGAAATTTGAACAGACCAATTACCAGGAAAGAAATTGAGTCAGTAATCAAAAAACTCCCAACAGGGGCACCTGGGTGGCTCAGTAGACTGTCTGCCTTGGGCTCAGGTCATGATCCTGGAGTCCCGGGATCGAGTCCCGCATCGGGCTCCCTGCTCAGTGGGGGATCTGCTTCTCCCTCTTCTCCCTGCTCCTGCCCTCTCTCTCGCTATCTCTGTCGCTATCTCTGTCTCTGTCTCTCAAATAAATAAATAATATTTTTAAAAAAAATCTCCCAACAAACAAAAGTCCAGGACCAGATGGCTTCACAGGTGAATTCTACCAAACATTTAAAGAAGAGCTAATACCTGTTCTCAAACTATTCCAAAAAATAGAAGAGGAAGGAAAACTTCCAAATTCATTCTCTGAGGCCAGCATTACCCTGATACCAAAACCAGATAAATACACTAAAAAGAGAGAGAGAACATAAAATATAGGTCAACATCTCTGATGAACATAAATGCAAAAATCCTCAACAAAATATTAGCAAACCAAATCCAACAATACATTTAAAAAAATCATTCACTACCATCAAGTGGGGATTTATTCCTGGGATGCAAGGGTGGTTCAAAATTTGCAAAGAAAATGAAAACACTAATTTTAAAAGATGTACACACCCCTATATTTATTATAGCATTATTTACAATAGCCAAGATATGGAAGCAACCCAAATGTCCATTAACAGATGAACAGATAAAGAAGACGTGGGGTGTGTGTGTGTAAAGGAATATTATTCGGCCATAAAAAAAGAAAGATTCTTGTCATTTGCGACAACATGGATGGACCCAAAGGGTATAATGCTCAGTGAAATAAGTCAGACAGATATAGACAAATGCCAGATGATTTCACTTATATGTGGAATCTGAAAAACAAAACAAACAAGCAAACAACCAAAAAACAGATTCTTAAATACAGAGAATAAACTGATGGTTGCCAGAGGGGAGGAGGGTAGAGGGATGGATGAAATAGGTGATGGGGATTAAGAAGTACACATTTCCAGTTATAAAATAAATAAGTCATGGAGATGAAAAGTACAGCATAGGGAATAGAGTCAATAATATTGTAATAACATTGCATGTGATAGATGGTGACTATACTTACTGTGGTGAGCAATGAGTAATGTACAGAATTGTCAAATAACTGTGTTGTGCACCTGAAACTATTCTAACACTGTATGCCAACTATGCTTCAATAATAAGTTTTTTGTAAAAGCACACAATATATACATATAGGAACAGTACTATAAAGAAATGGACCAAAATAGATCAGTAACATTTCTGATTGGTAATAATGTGGGTGACTGTTTTTTTTTATTGCACAGAGAAATAGTAACCAGAATAGATAAAACAAGATGAGGATGAGAACAGGAGTGGTAATCGGAATAAAAATTTCTGCCTGGGTGTCCCATGAAAGCTCTGCAGAAAAGCTAATTCCAACTCTGGTCAAGTAGAGGAGCCTGGGAAGAAGGGTAGCAGGTACCACAGGCAAGAAACAGTTATGCTTAAAGATACATGGCAAGCTTAGACAAACCTAATTTTTCCATGTGACTGAGGTGTGTCTAGATATTAGACCCGGGTACTGTGATTCAGCTGACTTAAGGTATCTGTCTATTCCTTACCTGTCTACAGAGGACAGCCTTTCTCTGCCAGGGGAGGGAGCCGGTCAGGTCTGCATGTCATCACTTCTACTCTGTGGTGTTGAAAAGCTTAGATCAGTACAAAGATGGGAGGAAGGGACAATAGCCAGGAGGCAACTGAACCAGCCTACATCTATTTTTGGATGAAGCTCTGGCCAGGCCATTTTCAAGCCTCATGTTGAAATGCCTTACAATTATTACATCAGTTTAGAATATATGACAGTTGAAGGTTTGGTAAGTTGGAGTTAGATAGATGAGCCCTCTACTCTCAACTGACAGGATATACTTCACTGGTCTCAGCAGGAAGCTGGATCCAGCTGATGAGGAACACAGTCTTCATACCCAGACAAGAGGTTCAGAAATATGTTTCCGATATTAACCAAATTAATGGTGTCAAATGGTATTCAGGGGATCGGCTGAAGAATGTGCATCCATGCATTCTATGCTCGACTTCAAAATTATCCTTGAAAAACCAGGACCTCAGAGAGATGTCTACTTGGACCCCATTGCTTGGACTCTGCTATAAAAGTGCTTTTAATTTTCCCAGCACCATTTATTGAAGAGACTGTCTTTTTTCCATTGCATGTTTTTTCCTGCTTTGTCGAAGATTATTTGACCATAGAGTTGAGGGTCCATACCTGGGTTTTCTATTCTGTTCCATTGGTCTGTGTGTCTTGTTTTTGTGCCAGTACCATGCTCTCTTGGTGATCACAGCTTTGTAATATAGCTTGAAATTGGGCAACGTGATGCCCCCAGCTTTGTTTTTCTTTTTCAACATTTCCTTGGCGATTCGGGGTCTTTCCTGATTCCACACAAATTTTAGGATTGTTTGTTCCAGCGCTTTGAAAAATGTCATTGGAATTTTGATCGGGATGGCATTGAAGGTATAGATTGCTCTGGGTAGCATAGACATTTTAACAATGTTTATTCTTCCGATCCATGAGCATGGAATATTTTTCCAACTTTTTGTGTCTTCTTCAGTTTCTTTCATGAGTGTTCTGCAGTTCCTAGAGTACAGATCCTTTACCTCTTTGGTTAGGTTTATTCTGAGGTATCTTATGGTTTGGTTTTTTTGGTTTTGTTTTTGTTTTTAAAGATTTATTTATTTTGAGAGAGTGAGAATAAGAGAGAGGGGGAGAGTACATGAGAGGGGGGAGGGTTAGAGGGAGAAGCAGGCTCCTCGCCAAGGAGGGAGCCCGATGCGGGACTCGATCCCAGGACTCCGGGATCATGACCCGAGTCAAAGGCAGTCGCTTAACCAGCTGAGCCATCCAGGAGCCCCTATCTTATGGTTTTTGGTGCTATTGTAAATGGAATCGTTTCTCTAATTTCTCTTTCTACAGTTGCATTGTTAGTGTATAAGAAAGCACCTGATTTCTGTGCATTGATTTTGTATCCTGCCACATTACTGAATTGCTGTATGAGTTCTAGTAATTTGGGGGTGGAGTTTTTTGGGGTTTCCACATAAAGTATCATGTCATCTGCGGAAAGAGAGAGCTTGACTTCTTCTTTGCCAATTTGAATACTCTTTATTTCTTTTTGTTGTCTGATTGCTGTTGCTAGGACTTCTAGTACTATGTTGAACAATAGTGGTGAGAGTGGGCATCCTTGAAGTGTTCCTGATCTTCACAGAAACGCTCTCAGCTTTTCCCCATTGAGGTTGATATTCGCTGTGGGTTTTTCATAGATGGATTTTATGAACTTGAGGAATGTTCCCTCTATCCCTATACTCTGAAGAGTTTCAATCAGGAAAGGGTGCTGTATTTTGTCAGATCCTTTTTCTGTATCAATTGAGAGGACCATATGGTTCTTCTCTCTCCTCTTATTAATGTGTTCTATCACATTGATTGATTTGCGAATGTTGAACCACCCTTGTGTCCTGGGGATAAATCCCACTTGTTTGTGGTGGATGATCCTTTTAATGTATTGTTGGATCCTATTAGCTAGGATTTTGTTGAGGATTTTGGAATCCATATTCATTAGGGATATCAGTCTGAAATTCTCCTTTTTGATGGGTTCTCTGCCTGGTTTGGGGACACAAAGATAAACTCAAAATGGATGAAAGACCTCAATGTGAGACAGGAATCCATCAAAATCCTAGGGGAGAACATAGGCAGTAACCTCTTTGACATTGGCCACAGCAACTTCTTTCAAGATACATCTCCAAAAGCTAGTGAAATAAAAGCAAAAATGAACTTTTGGGACTTCATCAAGATAAAAAGCTTCTGCACAGCAAAGGAAACAGTCAACAAAACAAAGAGGCAACCCACAGAATGGGAGAAGATATTTGCCAATGACACTACAGATAAAGAGCTGGTATCCAAGATCTATAAAGAACTTCTCAAACTCAACACCCAAAAAACAAATAATCAAGTCAAAAAATGGGCAGAATACATGAACAGACACTTCTCCAAAGAAGACATATAAATGGCTAACAGACACATGAAAATATGTTCATCATCATTAGCCATCAGGAAATTCAAATCAAAACCACATTGAGATACCATCTTACACCAGTTAGAAGGGCAAAAATGGACAGGGAAAGAAACAACAAATGTTGGAAGAGGTTGTGGAGAAAGGGGAACCCTCTTACACTGTTGGTGGGAATGAAGTTGGTACAGCCACTTTGGAAAACAGTGTGGAGGTTCCTCAAAAAATTAAGAATAGAGCTACCCTATGACCCAGCAATTGCACTCCTGGGTATTTACCCCAAAGACACAGATGTAGTGAAAAGAAGGGCCATATGCACCCCAATGTTCATAGCAGCAACATCTGCAATAGCCAAACTGTGGAAAGAGCCACGATGCCCTTCAACAGACAAATGGATAAAGAAGATGTGGTCCATATATACAATGGAATATTACTCAGCCATCAGAAAGGATGAATACCCAACTTTTACATCAACGTGGATGGGACTGGAGGAGATTATGCTAAGTGAAATAAGTCAGGCAGAGAAAGTCAATTATCATATGGTTTCACTTATTTGTGGAACAGAAGGAATAGCCTGGAGGACATTAGGAGAAGGAAGGGAAAAAGGAAGGGGGGGAATCGGAGGGAGAGACGAACCATGAGAGACTATGGACTCTGAGAAACAAACAGGGTTTTAGAGGGGACGGGGAAGGGGGGATTGTTTAGCCTGGTGATGGGTATTAAGGAGGGCACGTACTGCAGGGAGCACTGGGTGTTATACAAAAACAATGGATTGTGCGTGGATCATCACATCAAAAACTAATGATGTATTGTATGGTGACTAACATAACATAATAGAATTTAAAAAATTAAAAAAAATAAAAGTGCTTTTACTGAACAAGGGCTCATGTTAGGCCATTGAACTGCTTCATGGGTCTTGAAATTTATCATGGTTTCCTGTAGCGAACCGTTGTGTCATTACCGAGCAACTTGTTTGTATTACCTTGTGGTCCTAGTGGATTGTGTGACCCCTGAGGATCTGCTTGGAAGAGCCAAGTCAAACAGTGGGGCTACCTCGTGCCAGTGCACAGCCCCAAGAGCACATGTGTGATACTCTTTCCCATCATCTCATGCTTTCCCTCTTTTAATATTTCTTTACTGCATTTACTTTCTTTTGTCTTTTTGACATTGGAGGATAAATAAATCTGAAACTTGGGAGGGAGGTTAGAAATTATTCTGAGCTCTAGACCTTTGGTAACCTGCAAAGATTATGGGAAACACTAGCAGGGTGGCGACTTGCTTTTAGTTTATAATCCTGCCATGGTGTAGAAGTTATTCGGTTATTGGGGAATATGTTTCAGAACACCTGCACAGTCAAAAGGAAGGCAACTTTGGTTTGTTAATGCTACTGGAGAGGGACAGGCTGAAATGGGGCAGGGTGGAAGAATCTGTGGGCTTCCGAAACCAGCCCGCTGCAGAGGCAGGGGCTCAGCAGACGTCAATCAGCCGCAGGGGCTGATGGAATTTGGTGCAGCAGATGAGAACAGGATGAGACTGCAGGGTGAATCAGATGGGAGGACTAGGGTATAGGTAAAAAGAGGGGTCATCCATCGATCCATTCATTCACTTACTCTACAAATAATTACTGAGCATTTTCAGTAAGGTCCTGAGTAGTGCGAGGGACAACTTAGCGAACATCACAGTCTTCTGCGGGAAGGAGGCATTAAATACTTAATTATGCATGTAATTTATTACTTGCTCTTGTGTTACGAGCTGTGAAGGAGAAGCCTCGGTTGCTACGGAGAATAACTGAAAGACAACACTGTGGTCAGAGGGAGTTTTGATCGGTCAGGTTCTGCAGAAAATTAGAGGAAAAATGGGTTAGGAAGACTTCTAAACTGCAAATATGAGAAGAGGACAGGTTTGCTAGGAAGGCGCGTACGCTGTCCATTAGGTGATTTTCTTCCTTGGCTCCGGTCCCTCTTCCACCTTGCCCGGCGGGCCCCTGCTGCGCACTGAGATGTGATGCAGCTGCTGGGCAGAAGGCAGGATGAGCTCTGGCCACAAAGGAGATTATGGGCTCTCTGTTTCAGAAAGAAGGGCTTCCGAAATGGGAGTCTACTCACTTTTGTCTGTCCTACAGAGCGCGCCGAGGACATCCTTATCCTCTTCTTGATAAGCCACGGGAATGGCTAAACTCTGAGGTTTAAGGTTTGAAATCTGCCGTTAATCCAATCTACCCTGGACACAAAAAAGAGAAAAATTAATTCTAAAAACTTAATGGTGAAGCTTGCTTTGTCTCCTTGCAGGGTTCTTACAGGAAGGTGACACATGATTTGATTTCTTTCTAAACTGAAACCTGGAGGGATTGATTATATATTGCTAACATTTCCCTGCTATATTATTATTATTATTATTTTACAAAGCAGGCCTCTGTGGAGGCTTTGTTGCTATCAGGAATGTGTAGGCTGGACCTCATGGCTTCCTTCTCACAGAACAATGCCACTAGAAGGGATGAAGTTGCAGCATTTTTATTGAGTTTTCTTTGGGCGGAGCTAAGGGCCGGCCACCCTGGAAGAGAAAGCAGGGATCTAGCGCAACACACAAGCTATGTAGGTCACTTTCTCCCTCCAGCTTGTCCTTGGTTGGTTGGAGACTTTTTACAGTTAATGAAAACATTAGAAATCACTGAATTCTCATTTTAATCCTTGAAGACACTATTCTGGCTATAACATTATTTATATTCCACTTATTTTCATGATGAACTTCCTGTCCCAAATGTAGTCAAAACGTTGTACTTGCGTAACAAATGCATTCCAAGTATTGCTGGGAACTCAGTGATTCTGCTTTCTGCCTCTCCCTTCTTTCTGCACACTGAGGTTCAAGTTTGGGGTTTCCTGTTGCCTCTGCAGCCAGGAAGGAATGCACAAACATAATATTCGGTTTCTTAAGTTTGAAGATTCGGATGTGAAAATTGAGAATCTAGTAAACCGGACTCTTTAAGCATACTTTCAGTGGTCTTTGACTTAATTAAGAAATTAATCTTAATATTAAAATTAGAGTCACTTTTCTTTTAAAGATTGGAATATCACAAATGGAGCTACAATTTCCTTTCCCTGTGATCTCTAATCTGGACCCTCTTCCTCCATTCCAGAGGTAATTATTAGATAAGTTTGGTGAGCATCCACCAGACCATTAAAAAAATATTTTTGGGGGGCCGCCTGGGTGGCTCAGTCCGTTAAGTGTCTGACTCTTGATTTTGGCTCAGATCATGATCTCAGGGTCCTGGGATAGAGCCCCGTGTTGAGCTCCGCGCTCAGTGGGGAGTCTGCTTCTCCCTCTCCTTCTGCCCCCCCGACCCCTACTCCCTCTCTCTCTCCCCCCTCAAATAAATAAATAAATCTTTAAAAATATTTTTTCCATTTTTACTTATACCTATAGAAGATATATTATTTTAACATATATTCTTAACCATAAATAGTATGTTAGTTTTCCTCTCATTTATTTTAAAAACAGTGTTTTTAAGATCTATTCATGTTGCCCTAAATAGACTTAGTTTGATTTTTTTTTTTAAGATTTTATTTATTTATTTGACAGAGAGAGACAGCAAGAGAGGGAACACAAGCAGGGGGAGTGGGAGAGGGAGAAGCAGGCTTCTTGCTGAGCAGGGAACCCAATGCAGGGCTCAATCCCAGGACCCTGGGATCATGACCTGAACTGAAAGCAGACACTTAACGACTGAGCCACCCAGGTGCCCCAAAATTGAAATATTTTCTTAATGAACCTCTCATAAATAATTTTGTGCACCCTCTGTAGCCATCAACCCACTTTGGGGACCACAGCCCTTACCTTCTACACTTGTTTTTAGGTCTCCCCCTTGAATATAAGCTCCACCAGGGTAGACCTCATGTCTGTTTCCCAGCACTGCATCCCCCGTGTCTGTAACAATGCTGGGCAGAGAAGGCACTTATGAAATACATGTTGAGTATTAGTAACTGAATAAATGATTTGGCTACAAGGTTGTGGGTTTGAAGGCAGAACCTAGAAATTAATTATATTTGTATCCCTAGTGCCAGGTACCTTTCCTAGGATATGATGAGCACCTCCATAAATGTCTGTTGAGGCTATCCATTCAATATTTGTTAAATAAATGAATGGATGGAGGAGTAGATGAACAACAGAATGGAAAGGCTTATTCCCCTTTGTTCACATCTCTAAGGTTAGCATACCAAACATAAAAATACCTAGTTGCACTTACTTATTTATAATAACACCTGACTAGCCCTAAACCTAAACCTTGGCCCCTTAGAAGAAGTACAGGTGAGGGACGCCTGGGTGGCTCAGTTGGTTAAGCATCTGCCTTTGGCTCAGGTCATTATCCCAGAGTTCTGGGATCGAGCCCCACATCAGGTTCCTTGCTCAGTGGGGAACCTGCTTTTCCCGCTGCTTACAACTCCCCATGCTTGCTCTCTCTCTTTCTGACAAATAAGTAAATAAAATCTTAAAAAAAAAAAAAAAAGACTTCACTAAGAAAAAAAGAAGAAGAAATAGTAGCAATAGTAGTAAAAGTATAGGTGGAATTTCACTCATCTCTTATAAAAATAGAAAATAATAAACTTCATGTTTTTAAAACCAGCCCTGGCTAGAAATCAACCTAGAATAGAAATATGAGCTTTAGAAGAAGCTGGAGAGGAAAGGAGATAGTTGACCAAGGGGGAGGAAAGGCCATGAATTGTTCATCCACATCTTGTTAGATAAGGATAAAAGTATAAAACATTTATAAAATGCTTCCCTTGAAGGAACCAAAATTATGAATCTCAATCCTTGTTAGGATGAAGGTCCATTCCTATTTCATTTCTAATTTTTCTGAATCTTGTTATGAAAATATCTTAGCTAGTAAGTCTGCAATTATTTCTTTAACTCGTCCTGCCTTTAGAAGCTTGTTAGGGCCTGAGCAACAGCCAATCTTGATCTCAAGGTTTTACAGACCAGATATACAAGGTTTTATATATGGGAAATTACATCAGTCGACTCTCTATAACTTCAGTATCTTTATTCTGTAACCTCGCTGACATAAGGCACTTAAATTCACTCATTAGTCAGAAAACATTAAGAGCTTTTCCTTCAGATGTGACTGTAATAAATAACTCATTTCTAAAATTAGCATAAATGTGGAACTTTTCTCTGAAGCTCTTTAAGCAACGATTAGCCCCTCTTTGCTTATTTCCATTCCTATGGTAGTAAATACTTATCATGCTAGGTCTGTATTAAGCATGATTCAAATACCATGTTACTTAATTCCAAGAGCAACTATGTGAAACTGTTACTGCTATCTATAACAAGGAAATTTAGATTCAAACAGGAAAAAAATCTAATCAAATCTTACAGCTGTATTTTTCTGAATTTTCCCCTCCCCTCCCCTCTCCTCCTCTATCAATCTCTCTTACTCTGGCTCCTCTACCCAAACACCTTATAGCCTGCTTTCAGTCCTTATATTGGCCTTCCCAAGCCTCAATCTAAATGAGTTCTTGTGTTATTTGATTTCATAGCAGCCAGTCCTTATCTTTCATATTATAACTATTATTTATATGATTAGTTATTTCATATCTACTTCCCCTGCTAGATTATGAGGTCCCCAGGAGGCAGGAAAATGCCTGTTTTGTTCACCACTATGTCCCCAGTGACTGGGTTTCAGTTAAATACTAAAAAATGGATGAAGGACCAAATGAAAGGGCACAGCCAAAATCAAAACCAGACCAAAGTCAGACAAGTCCGTCTGACTCCAAAGCCCAAGCTCTTAGTTACCATGTTGTTTTCCCATATATATCTAGTTAAATGTTGAAACAATCGTTTCTCCCTAAACTGAATTATTTTCTCACTCTCGATATTGCTGTATGCGAATCTGGCCATTGTAATAATGAGTTGCATTTCCATAAGTAATGTTAAGTTCAAAGTATAAAAAAGTATAAATTCATAATTAAATTTTCCAATTACTATTTGGAAGGTGCATTCTGTTTTCTACAAGTTCATAAATGTCATACAGGTCAGGTCCAGCCAATTTAGAAGCTAATATTTTAGTTCAATATAAAGTTCTATGAAGTTATTTTTAATCTGTTTATGTTAGCAAGATAACTTCTCAGACCGGATGCAAGGCAAATCACAAGCAAATTAGTTAACTTCAGGCCGAATTTTAAGTGCTAGCAGTTTTTCAGCATTCAAATTGGATATGGCCTCATGGGAGTACTGGGTTTGGCAGTCAAGGCTAATAATGAATGCAAATTTGAAAACATGTCACAAATGGAATAGCTTCTGTGAGAGAAATGGTGGAAACCAGAATCTTCATTGACAACTAGATGGGATATTTTATTTATCATTATCCTATATACATCTTTTCACATGCTCAAGATTCTAGAACTCTTTCCAAATGGGATTTTTCCACTCTATATATTATAAAACACTAGTTAAATTATTGTAAAGTGAAAAAGTTTTCAAGAAATAATATTTTAGTTCCTATGCGGAGTAGTGTGCTTCAAACTTTAATTAATTTATTCAAACTGGCTCTTCAGGAATGTTTCCCTTAGAAGGGACTTGAGATACAGTCTATCCCATCTTCCAAAAAAGTAATTCTCTAACACCATAGAATTGTCATGAGGAGACTTCATTTCAGTACTCAACAGTTCCATGTCAGCCTACGGAAGAGTAAACAATGTTAAGATAATTTTTCCATTACCTACCTCTTAGTATTACCTCTTCTATTACTTAACAATGCTTTCTAGACAGTGCTTCTACACAGTTTCATCTCCCTAATGTCGCAAACTTGAATAAATAGAAATATTTTAGTATTGGGGCACCTGGGTGGCTCAGTTGGTTAAGCGACTGCCTTCGGCTTGGTTCATGATCCCAGGGTCCTGGGATCGAGCCCCGCTTCGGGCTCCCTGCTTGGCGGGAAGCCTGCTTCTCCCTCTCCCACTCCCCCTGCTTGTGTTTTCTCTCTGTCTCTCTCTCTCTCTCTGTCAATTAAATAAATAAAATCTTTTTAAAAAAAAAGAAATATTTTAATATTGCTTTTAAGGAAATGCCAGCCTACACATTTGCCTTCTTGAACAGGAGTATAAGCATTCTTCTCTACCCAGACAGCATGATTTTAAAATCATGAACCAAAAATGGACTTAAAATACTTGGCTAATTATTGGGGCACCTGGGTGGCTCAGTCGGTTAAGGGTCTGACTCTTGGTTTCAGCTCAGGGCATGATCTCAGGGTCGTGGGATAAGCCCCGCGTGGTGTCAGACTCGGCACTCCCAGCAGCGAGTCTGCCTGTCCCTCTCCCTCTGCCTGTGCTCCCTCTCTTCTCTCAAATAAATAAATAAAAATCCTTAAAATAAAAAACAACTTGGTTAATTACTATTAAAAAAAAAACAAAAGAGCCAATATGGCCAAACCCATGATCACTGTTTTTGGCAGCTATTCCCTAAAATTCTAATTGTCGATTCTAGATAATTCCATCCAGTAAGTCAACTCATTCCATTACTTGGAGTATATTGTGTGAGTAGATAGGGCCGGTGGGTGCAGGAGGATGTAGCTCGGGCCCCTATTTAGAGGATCCACAGAAGCTTTCAAGAGCTATAATGCTCTGGATTTTCAGAAGAGGGCTTTCCGAAAGAGAATGCTTTAAAATATTTAAAATTTCAAAAGCATGGCTTTGCATATAAATAACAAAGCCTTGAGGATTCACAGCATGAAAATTATTCCTTTAGATTGTAGAGTAGAGAACAGTTCATGCTGGAGAATCATTTTCCCACCTGAAAGGTGATGTGTGGCTCCAGGCCCTGGAAAAAGGAGACATGGGCTGCACTTGGGTGTTGCCTGCCCTCTTGGGACCTAAGACCTGAGATGAGTGCGGAGGATAATAAAAACTCCTGCTACCTCCCTGGCTTCCCACGATGTTGCCCCTGGAGGTGGATGCCCGCTGGAGAGCCCTACAGGCAGCAAGAACCGCAGCTCCCCGGAGTGGAACGAGTGACAATGACTGAGTGGCGGGCCCATGGGGCCCGCAGGCAACTCTGCCTTCTGTAGTGACTTCTCCAGCAGGGAAAGGAAACCCTACCCTGGTTCCCCATTTCCCCAAGGAAAGCAAAAAGGGCCACAGAGACAAGACTACAGACGTAAAGGGACTTGGAATGGGAATAAGGAACCTGCTACACGGCTGGACCTTGAGAAGCCAGAGCAAAGCCAAGGGCTTCAGCAGAGACCGATGTCCAAGCCCCCAAGGGAAGTCGGAGCCAAGGCGGCAGAGGATGGTCTTCAGCCCAAACGCTCCGCCCCCCGCCCCATGCCAAGCTACTCAAAACCACGCCCATCCCCACCTACAGAAACTTGGTTCACCTAAGGGAGACGGGGAGTGAGGAACACCATTGGAATAAGTTCCCCTGAATTGACAAGGTGGTCTTTTTCTTCTAAAGGGAGGAAACAGCATCTCCTGGGTTAAGCCCAGTTAGAGAAAGTTGCATTTTTGCCAGCCTCAGTTACACACTTTATACTCACACCTATGTCCTCTCTGTACTTGAGGCACGGTCCAGAGAGAGCTAGCTATCCTTTGCTCAACACCAAAACAATAAAAAATTTAAATGTAAAAAATACCCTGATATGTGAGCAAGAAAGTAATAGCAACAGATTAACTCGATATTGCTCAGGTTCTAGAAATTAGAGGGGCAGAAAGTATTTCTCCAGAGGAGTCACTTCTTTAAGGCAGAGGTTAATGTACTTCAGCGTTAGGGATAAATGTTATGAGCAACCTTCCTATGAAGAAAGGCTCTGCATTGAAGATGCCATCCATTGTGTATCAGCACAATAGCACTTCACATTTGCTTGGAAGGCCGTGGCCCAAAGTGGGGAGTGCTGGGTGTGAGTTGTGAGGGTAAGGGTGGGTAGGCTAACTTTAGCAAAGACTGACTATTGGTCAGGTGAGCTGCTGTAACAAAATACCACAGACTGGGCAGCTTCAGATACAGGTGTTTATTCCTCACAGTTATGGGAGGCTGGGAAGTCCAAGATCAAGGTGTCGCTGATTTGGCTCCTGGTGAGAACTCGCTTCCCAGCTTGCTGATGGTCATCTTCCTGTGGTGTTCTCAAAAGGCAAAGAAAGTTCCAGCCTCTTCCTCTTCTTATAAGGACACTCATCCCGGGGCCCAGCCTCATGACCTCATCTAAACCCAGTCACCTCCCGAAGTCCTCCTCTCCAAATACCATTACACTGAGGGTTAGGGCTTCAACATGTGAACTGGGGAGGGACACAAACGTTCAATGAACAATAGACTGCACGTTGAATTGCATAGAGTGGAAACAGGTGAATTCAAAGTAGAAGCAGTTGTGGGGCACTGGGGATTGAAGTAGTTGATTCACATTTCCATTCACCAGTGATGTCTGCCTGATTTCTTCCTACTTCCTAATAATCCAGGTCCACATTGACCGATTCCAAGCATGGAAGCTTCCAGAGGTCTCTGGGAAGAACAGTTCTACCTCCACTGCTGTCTTCTCCTCCTCTGTCATCGATCTACCTGATGACGCCCCTATCTTTGTATTTTCCAGAATGGTTAAAAAAAAAAAATCTGGTCATATTCCCAGCACTGTTGGGAATGATGCTGTTTTTTATTTTTTCCTCTCTTTTAATGCGGTTCAGAGAAGCAGCAGACAGAAGCACACAAGCTCAGTCTACTATCTAGAGTCAAAAGCCCAGATCAAGTATTAATACTCCAAAGAGGACACGGAGGCCTGGAAGGGTTAAGGGACGTTCCTAAGTTCTCACCTTCACCAAACAGTGGGGCTGACTTATGCCATATGTTCTCACTTACTATTTTATATATGTTTCCAGTATAAAATATTTTGGAAATTATGATTAGTTTATTAAAATTTCTTAGAAAACTTGGGGTGGAAATGAACCTGAACACATAAAGAAACCAGACCTGGAGAGATTAAGTCAGCTCATTTCAGAGTGAATAATATCCGGGTCTCTTCACTCCAAGGTTAATATTCTTTTGAGGCCAACAAATATTTGCTCAATAAATGAATAAAATGATGAGTAAACAATTTTCTTAACAGGTGCCTATCACAGGAAGACCTTATTCCCTTCGGATCTTTTCAGTTTTCCTGTCTGCTCCCCCTCAACCATTGCATATTCAAATTTAATGTTTTAAAAATTCCTCCTCACACTCTCCCTGGAAAACCTCTTATTTCAATGGTTGTCTTGAGAGGGGCGCCTGGGTGGTTCAGTCGTTAAGCGTCTGCCTTTGGCTCAGGTCATGATCTCAATGGTTGTCCTGACAAAAAGCAAAAAACAAACGACAAAAAAACCCTCTTATTTCTCTGGCCTTCCTTTATTCGTGACTTCAAGAACCATCTATGTGCTGAGGTGCCCCAGGTATATGATGATGCCCACCTGAAACCTCTCTATTGGGCTCATTGTCTACACCTAACTGCCCAGGGGATATCACCCAGAGATCACAGACACCTCCCCCCCCGGAACATGTCCAATACTGAACTCATGCTACTTTCCCTCAACCTGCTCTTTCTCCATCTCAGCGAACGGCAACAAACACCCACCCAGTTCCTTGAACCAGAAGCCCGTACTTTACAATTTCTCTCTCTCGCCTCCCAGTTCCAACGCTTCTGTCTTGATTCTCACACCTAAGCAACTGTTCACTTTCAACGTCCGTGTATGCCTGCCATGCTAGTCTAGATTGCCACCACAGCCTCCAGAGAGTCTCCTCAACCTCAGACTTATCCCCACCCTCACCGCCCCCCACCAAGGGCCTAGTCCATTTGTAGCCAAAAGATTCTTTTTATTTTTATTTATTTTCTTAAGTAGGCTCTAGCCCAACATGGGGCTCGAACTCTGGACCCCGAGATCAAGCGTCACATGCTCTACTGACTAAGCCAGCCAGGCACCCCTAAAGGGATCTTTTTAAAACGCAGAACTGTTCAATATATCCCAAGACTTAAAATTCTCCAGGGGCATCCCTTGCCCTTAGGGCAAAATCCAAATCCCTATAAAGTCCTGTATGATCTGACCGTTGCCTACTTCCCCAGCTTCCACACCCATGACTTCTCACCTCACTGTGCTCTCCAACCACACTCCAGCCACACTGGCCTTCTGTGGTTGCCTGAGTGGACTTTGCTTCCTCCTCTCCCACAGCCAGCATCCATGCTTTGTGCTGTGGAGAAGACATATCCAACACAACTGCCCCCGATCCTTTGCCTCGCTGACTCATACCTTCCACAGCTCAGCTTAAAGTTCACTTCCTGGGGGAAGACTGCCCTGACCACCAAATCCGGGGAACACTTTTTTTTAATTAGTTTCAGAGGTAGAATTTAGTGATTCATCAGTTGCACATAATACCCAGTGCTCATGACATCAAGTGCCCTCCTTAATGACTGTTACCCAGTTACCCCACCCCCCACCCACATCCCCTCCAGCAACCCTGTTTGTTTTCTAGAGTTCAGCGTCTCTTATGATTTGCCTCCCTCTCTGTTTTCATCTTATTTTTCCTTTTCTTCCCCTATGTTCATGTTCTGTTTCTCCACTTATAAGTGAAATCATATGGTAATTGTCTTTCTCTGACTGACTGGTTTCACTTAGCATAATACCCTCTGGTTCCATCCACATCATTGCAAATGGCATGATTTCATTCTTTCTGATGGCTGAGTAATATTCCGTTGTGTATATAGGACCACATCTTCTTTACCCATTCATCTGTCGATGGACGTCTGGGCTCTTTCCATATTTTGGCTATCATGGACATTGCTGCTATAAACATTAGGGTGCAGGTGCCCCTTCGAAACACCATGTTTGTATCCTTTGGATAAATACCGAGTAGTGCAATTGTTGGGTTGAAGGGTAACTCTATTTTTAATTTTTTGAGGAATTTCCATACTGTTTTCCAGAGTGGCTGTACCAGTGTGCATTCTCACCAACAGTGTAGGAGGGTTTCCAGGGGACACTTCTGCTCCTCACCTGACTTGACCTCCCTTGGGCATGTGCCACACAAAGCACACTCTCCTTGAACTCTCCTTACTCATCTCCTTCACCTCTCTGCATCGCTCCCTCCTCTGACTTACCTGCCCCCCCCCCACAGTCCCTCCTGCAGCTCGTCCTCCTTCACCACTCCTTAACTTGATATTTTCTGGGGATCTGTCTTCAACCCTCTGTCACCAGAAACACCTTCTCTGGCCAGCTTCCTGCCCTGCTGAGATTTCAGCCAGTCTGATGGCTCCCAAATCTGCACCTCTAGCTAGAGATCCATTTCCAACCATCTACTGAACATCGCCTGAATGTCCTGCTGGCGCTTCAAAGTCAACATCACCTCCCCGCCACCACCAGAAGCCAAACTTGCCCAGCTCCATCCTTGCCCCTGGTCTACTAGAGCACCCTGTGTAATTGTTTTTGTATTTCCTGCTAGATCCTTATCTGAGACCATGTCTTTACTCTAGGCATGCTTTCCACCATCATTTTTTAAACTTTTATGTGTTACCATTTATTATTTACTGGACTACACTGCAAGCTCAATAGTTAGGAAGAGCAAGTCTTCTACTTTGTCACTACATTTGTTGCAGGCACATGTTTCTTAAGTTTTACTTCAATCTTACAGTAAAGTTGCAAGAATAATCCAATAAACCCAAGTATATGCTTCACTTGGATTCGCCAACTATGAGAACATTTTGCCACATCTGACTGATTGCTTTCTCCATGAGTTTATTACAACTATGACTGCTGAACCATGGGTAATTTGCCGACATCATGGCCCTTCACCCCCAAGTACTTCAGCATGTATCTCCTAAGAGCAAGAACATCCCTTTGCATAAAAGAGTCAAATTTAAGGAATTTAACTATGGCATCATATCATTCACCAATTATTTCAGAAATGTTCTTTGGAGCATCTGTAACTGCATGGCGTGTGTTGTCAAGTACCTTTAGTCTGTCTGACGTGCAACGGATCCTCAGCCTCTCTTGGACTTTCATAACATCAGTGATGAGATGAACTGACATACAGCTCCTAACATGGTGCACTGAGAATACAACATCTCTCATAGAGAATTACCATAAATGCCAAAAAGGATTAAGCTGAATCTATGAGGGAACACTGGACATACCCCAACTGAGGGACATTCTACAAGCTGCGCTCTTTTTAAGCACATTGCCCTCATTCCATTGCCCTCATTCCTGCCTAAGGGCCTGTAGCTGCCCTTGTGATTACTGAGAACATTCCTTCTTGGGATCATTCACAACTCAGCACAAACATCACCTCCTTAGGGAGCCCTTCCTACCCACCCTATCCAAAGTAGACCTCACCCTTTACCCCAGCTGATCTTGACCCTGGCATCCTGCCTTAGTTTCTTGTTTTTTTGTTTTGTTTTTTTAAAAGATTTTATTTATTTATTTGACAGAGAGACACACAGCGAGAGAGGGAACACAAGCAGGAGGAGTGGGAGAAGGAGAAACAGGCTTCCCGCTGAGCAGGGAGCCCGATGTGGGACTCGATGTGGGGCTCGATGTGGGGCTCGATGTGGGGCTCGATCCCAGGACCCTGGGATCATGACCTGAGCCGAAGGCAGACACTTAAAGGCTAAGCCACCCAGGCACTTCGTGCCTTAGCTTCTTGTTAAAGCATTTACCACTCTTTTTTTTTTTTTTACCATAAATTAGCTTGATTATCTATTTCTTTACTTTTTTGTTATTTATTTCCCCCACAAGAATAAAACTTTTATGAGAACAAGACTTTATCTAAAACAGCAACTGTTTGGGATGCCTGGGTGGCCCAATCAGTTACATGTCTGACTTTTTTTTTTTTTTTAAGATTTTATTTATTTACTTGACAGAGAGAGACACAACAAGAGAGGGAACACAAGCAGGGGGAGTGGGAGAGGGAGAAGCAGGCTTCCCGCGGAGCAGGGAGCCCAATGTGGGGCTCGATCCCAGGACCCTGGGATCATGACCTGAGCCGAAGGCAGACGCTTAACAACTGAGCCACCCAGGCACCCCATGTCTCTGACTTTGATTCAGGTCATGATCCCAGGATCATGATCCCAGGATCCTGGGATCAAGCCCCACATTGGGCTCCCTGCTCAGCAGGGAGACTTCTTCTCCCTCTCCTCCCTGCTCCTGCTCTCTCTCTCTATCTCTCTCTCTCAAATAAATAAATAAAATCTTCACCAAAAAAAAAAAAGGGAAGAATTTCTGTATCTTCCGTGCCTAACAAAGAGCCTAGGATTCAATGGGAGGTTGCCAAATAGGTGACTAACATGACATGTGATTCACTAAGCAGAATATTTCTGATTCAGATTTCCTCCCACCTTCTCATTTTTGCTTACTTCAAATGTTCACAAGATGTCAACATCAAGACTTCCTTTTCATATTCTCCTCTACTGCCCATTTCTTTTGCCCTGAAGTAGAAGAGACTTAGGAAATGTGACAATTATAGTCAAATAGAAATATAGTCTGAAAATTGTTCCCCTTTGCACTGATACTGAGGTTAGGCTATGATGGTCTGACTATGCTGAAAAATGCATTTCTGCACAAAGTTAACAGGGAAGATTCAAGAAGGAAATCACAGGGTAGATTCCATGAAAAGGAAGTGATTTCAGTTACTCAGAAATATAAGGCATATATTTATTTTTATAAGCAATATTTAAGATATTTTATTCAAGCACTAATTAAACATGCCAATATTGAAGCTACAACCAATAATTATGCTGGTATCGGTAAGAAAAAAAGAGTATAGTGCTACTGGTCTACCCCAGAAATGCCTTTGAAGTTCTCTGCCTTAGATCTAAGCCACCAAAGTACCAATTTCTAAAGGGGAAAAAAAACTGGAAGCAAAACAAGGAGGAAAAAAAAAAACACCTTGGATAAAGTACATAGCATAAATAATTCCTAGGGCAGCAAACGGTACTCCCTTCTTCAATTAAATGTTTTTAAGTTGTCCTTGAACACAGAAAAAGAAAATGTTTATAACGAGTCAACTTAATTCGAGTACAAACCATGGAGCACTCCCTATTGTTTCAAATATACGACACACTGTATTTGGTAACATTAAGTAAACACACACACATTTAAAAATATGCAAACAAAAACTTGCCCTGTTTGGTGTTCAAAAAACTCTCCTACTTGTCCTTTTAACACTTTCTCTTATGCTGCATTCCAAAGCCAGGTGGTCAAAAAGAGATTAGGTAACAGGAGAAACCAAGTGTTGGAGTTAAAATCAACAAACTTAGATATACAAATAAATTAAGCGGTTATCATTTATTTTTTTAAACATTTTATTCTGAAATCATTTTAGACTTAGAGAAAAGTTGCCAAATTAGAACAGAGTTTCTGTATATCCTTTACCCAGCTTCCCCTAACGTTAATAACTAGGATAAGCAAGGTACATTTATTAAAACCAGGAAACTAACACTAGTACCACACTATTAACTAAGCTACCAGTTTTTCCACTATTGTTCTCTCTGTGGTCCAGAAACCAGTCCCAGTCCCTTCATCGCATTTGGTGTTGTGTCTCCTTAGGTGTAGGAGTGTCCTTCACACTTTTGAGTCCTGTCAGTTATTTTATAAAAATCCTTCAAGGTGGGTGTGTCTAATGTTTTCATTGATCAGATTGTCGTCATTTACATTTGATAGTAGAAAGTCCTTATTTATTTACAAGGGAAAAACATGTAATTACTGATCTAGTTCAATCCCTACCAAGAGAGTACATATTCCAGGATTTCGTCCAATTGATTCCTAGTCTAAAGGTGTTTTTTCCCTTAGAAAAAGAGAAAAGTCATCCTGTTAACTTTCACAGCCATATCCCACATATCTTATATACTATAATTCTTCTTCACAATGACTTAAACAAGCCTGTATCTTTAGTTTTTTTAGTAGCTCTCTTACCAAATTTTTGCCTGGTTGCTATTTCAGATAATAACAGAGGTTTGTTGAAGTTCTACTCTAGTTTGGATTTGTCTCTATGTCCTTATAGATTTTGTTTCTGTCCATTTTTATTTTGCATATTTGAATACCAAGTTTGACACCATGTTATTGCATATACATTTAGAATTCTTACACCTTCCTGTGGAATGAAAATTTTTATTATTATGAGATACTGATATAATTTGTATAGTGACTCTCTTTACTTCTAGTAATGCATTTTTGCCTTAAAAGTATTTTGTATATTGTTATATCTAATCAGCTTTCTTTGGCTTATTTTTGCCTGATGAATCTTTTTCTAAAATTTATTTATTTTAGAAAGAAAGACAGTGTAGGAGTGGGGAGGGGCAGAGGCAGAGGGAGAGAGAAACATAAGCAGACTCGGTGCTGAGCCTGGAGCCCACATGGGGCTCAATCTCATGACCCTGAGATCAGGACCTGAGCCAAAACCAAGAGCTGGAGGCTTAACCAACTGTGCCACCCAGGCGCCCCATGCCTGATGAATCTTTTTATACACTGTGCTCTCAACTTCCCTATATACTTCTGTTTATATGTCTTTCATAAATACCATGTACCTAGATCAAAAAAATTCAATCTGACAATTTTGTCAGTTAACTGAGCATTTTGTCCATTCTCCTTTATTGTAATTACTGCTATATTTCTATTTATTTCTACCATCATTTTGTTTTTTCTTTTTTCTCTGCTTTTTCTGTTTCTTTTTTTCTTTCTTGCCTTTTTTTGGGGAGATTTAGGTTTTTTTTCTTTAAACCTAGGATAGGGAGGCTTCTAACTTAAATTCATACGAAGACATGTGATTAGAGTCATATCTTTTCTTAAACTTTAGTTTGATTAAAAGGAGGAGGGGGAAACAAAAAGAGCAAACCAGAAGAGGGAAAAAAATGAGTCTTTAAAAAGTAGAAATGGGGGGGCACCTTGGTGGCTCAGTCGGTTAAACCTCTGCCTTCAGCTCAGGTCATGACCTCAGGGTCCCGGGATCGAGCCCCATGTGCTTCTCCCTCTTTCTCTGCCCCTCCCCCTGCTCATGCTTTTTCTCTCTCTAAGTAAATAAATATCTTTTTTAAAAAAACTATTTTTAAAAAGTATAAATGGATACTACCTCATACCCACTGGGATGGCTACTGTAAAAAGAAAAAAGAAGGAGGGAGGCAGGAAAGAAAAATGTAAGTGTGGACAAGGATGTAGAGAAATTGGAAACTTCGTGCATTGCTGGTGGCAATGTAAAATGGTTCACCTACTATGGAAAACAGTATGGTATTGCCTCAAAAAATTAAAAATAGAAACACCATTATCATCCAGCACTCCCAAAAGAATTGAAAGCAAGGTCTTGAAGAGCTATTTGTGCACCTATGATCAAAGTAGAATTATTCACTAGAGCCAAAGGCGGAAACAACCCCAGTGTCTGGGCACAGATGAATGGATAAACAAAACATGATATATACATATAATGGAATATTGTTCAGCCTTAAAAAGAAAGGAAATTCTGCCATGCTACAACAGGGATGAGTCTTGAGCACATTATGTTAAATAAATAAGGCAGTCACAAAATGACAAACACTGCATGATCCCACTTATATAAGGTACCTAGTGTAGTCAAATTCAGAAACAGAAAGTAGAATGGTGGTTTCTGGGCCAAGGGAGAGAGGGGAATGGGGACTTATGGGTTAGTGGGTATAGAGTCTCAGTTTTTTGAGATGAAACGGTTCTAAAAAAACAGAAGTTCTAGGCATGAATGGTGGAATGGTTGCAATATAATATAAATGTACTTACTGCCACTGCACTGTGCATGTAAATATGGGTAAGATGATTTTCTCATAATTTTTTTAAAAGTGGAAATAGTGGGGAAATAAAGGGAAAACTGATTTGACTTCCTTTATAACTATACTTCACCAGCTCCAGGTCTGTTGCTCTGAGGACATATAGCTGTTGATAAACTGTTGCTACCTACATTTTCTTCTCAGAACAACCCCATCAGACAGTTAGTTAATCTGTTTCACAGAGAGGAAAGAGACTTGCTCAAAGTCCCAACAGTACTATTTACTGGAGCCTCAACTTTGGTTCAGGTCTTCTAGGTATGTGAAAACACTGACAGAGCAAAGGCATCTCTGATCTGTTTTTACCAAACGACTGTTGTAGCTTTTTGCTCACTGGTATTATTTTAATAATCTGGTAACATTTTTCAGCTTCCATACCTTATTTCTTTTTTTTTTCCATGCCTTATTTCAAATGCACAGCAAAGTTGCACTGTTCTGCTCAAAGCTCTATTTGTAAATTTCCCAGAAGCATGTTTCGGACTTCTGTGCTTGAGCTGTTATACTTCAAGTCACAACATTGCTCTCAGTATTCATCATATTTTCTAGCCTAGTAAAGCTCTACTGATGATTTGATTAGAGGTAAACCCAACTTGAGAAAAATGCCACATTAAATTTGGGTCATGGCTGACACCAACGAAAGTCATCTGTTTCTGTGTCTGTTTTTCTTGGTTGTGAACTCTTGATTCTTCACTGAGAGCAGAAACTGTGTCAAATTCATTTTTTTACCCTCAGCACCCCACACAAATCCTCAATTTCTGTTTCTTGAGGTGGTGACTGAGGTATTATTAATGGAGGTGTCAGTGATGGCAGTAGGGGGTAGATGCCAAGGCAAATTCCAGGGTTACAGAGAATAAGAAGAGCTAATATTAATAAGCACTTAACTCTGTCAGTTTGGGTGGATTAGATATATTAACTGTGAAATCCCAAAACTACACTATGTGGTAAGGACTCTGATCCCATGTTTCAGTTGAAGAAACTATAGTCAGAGACATAAGTAATTTTTTTGCCCATGTCATCACAGATAATAAAGGGTATGATCAGGATTGCTTGAACACAGAACTAGTACCTTTGGTCTCTGCAGTATTCTATGTCCTCATACAGTTGCATACTATTATATTTTATTGTTTTCAGTACATGATGGTGTGGTCAAAAAAGGACTAAACTTTCAAAAGAAAGATATTTAAGTCCCAGCTACAGCAGCTGGGAACTGAGCAAGCCATTTTCACAACCATATAATGGGAAATTCTTGCCTTGCCTACCTGAGTTTTAAAATTGTCTCAGATGAAGTATTTAGCAAACTGAAAAATTAACTTTAATAAGTGCTGATCTTTCAGCTTCTACTTTTAGTGTCAGTAAAATTTAGGTCTTTCAGGTCAATTAAAATCTTGGGCTTGGTGAATATTTTGTTTTTTTTTTTTTAAAGATTTTATTTATTTAGAGAGAGAGAGCGTGCGCAGGCACGCAGAGGGGAGGGGTAGAGGGAGAATCTCAAACTGAGTCCAAGCTGAGGGTGCAGCCCCATGCTGGGCTCGATCCCATGACCCTGAGATCATGACCTGAGCAAAATCAAGAGTTGCATACTTAATTAATTCAGCCACCTAGGCACCCCGAATATTTTCCTTTATGTAGGCAGTAAAATTTATCCTAAAAATCTCAATATGAATCAATAAGATTACTTAATATGATCACTTAACCTATTGTTAAAGCTTTTTTTTTTTCACTTTTACAGTGGAAAACTCTGGCAAATACCACCAATCAGGATCACCAAAAGTGGAACAAAGTGACATCATGCACCTCCTGGTGTGATACACTGAGACATATCACTTCACAGTATTTCTACCAAAAATCTAATGAAAAACAATCAGACGAACTTATTCTGCAAGACAAATGACCTAGACTCTGTAAAAATATCAGTATCATCAAAAACAAAGAAAGACTGGGGCACCTGGGTGGCTCAGTCGTTAAGCGTCTGCCTTCGGCTCAGGTCATGATCCCAGGGTCCTGGGATTGAGCCCCTGCATCAGGCTCTGTGCTCAGTGGGAAGCCTGCTTCTCCCTCTCCCACTCCCCCTGCTTGCGTTCCCTCTCCTGCTGTGTCTCTCTCTGTCAAAGAAATAAATAAAATCTTTAAAAAAACAAAAACAAAGATTGAGGAACTATTCCAGGTTTATAGAGACTAAAGACACATAACTAAATACAATGCATGATCCTGATGTGAAAAAATATTCTGCAGTAAATGACATTATTGGGACAACTGGCAAAATATTTTAGATAGTATACATTCGATAAAGTTCCTGCAGCAATGTCAAACATCCTGGGTTTGATCATTGCATTTTGGTTGGAGAATGCCCTTGCTCTTAGGAGATACCTACTAGAATATCTGGGAATGAAGGGTCATGATGTCTATAATTCACTTTCAATTGTTTCTCCAAACAAATATAAATAATATAAAAATACTAAATACTTATGCATGGGCTAACATTCTTTTTTTTAAAGATTTATTTATTTGAGAGAGAGAGAGAGCACGAGTGGAGCAGGGGCAGAGGGAGAGGAAGACAGAATCCTCAAGCCGCCTCCTGCTGAGCACAGAGAGATGGGGGCTCGATCCTAGGACCCTGAGATCATTACCCAGGGAAATCAAGAGTCCAAGGCTCAGCAGACTGAGCCACCCAGGCGCCCCTGGGCTAACATTGTTAATTCACAGGGCATGTCATATTGGGATAAAATTTGCAAAATGTCAAATGAAAAAAAAACTTTTATTTGTACAATATATTACTAATTTTCCACAATAAGCCTGGAATCAAAGAAATCGAAATATAGGTCAGATGTAAGGCAGCAATCAAAGCTTCTAAATATTAGAAGAATTCCTAAAACATGCTGGAGAATCCACCCCATGTTTTGAATCGAAGAGTGTCCCCCAGAGATTTCTGTGGTCCAGTATGGTTAGGCTGAGGACAACTCTTAGGTTAGCAGCTCTGCCGAAAACAATTCCTTCCCTGTCTCTAGCAACACCCCAGCACGCTGTGCCTGGTGGGACCCTGATGCCAGGTCCAAGAGGGGATATCTAACCCTGGCTCTGCCAGCCCTAACTTCGTGTGTGTGTGTGTGTGTGTGTGTGTGTGTGTGCGCGCGCGCGCGCGTTACAGCATATCTGATGCCCCAAAGTCCCCAATGCCAAGTAATTGAGTAAATGGATCCAAGGACAACTGAATGATTGTTACTAGGGTGACCAGCAACAAAAAGGCCAGCGACCTTGCTCAGGACCACCATTAATCCTACCACACCAGATTCTGAAGAAATTGCTCCGAATCACTTCTAGGCAAGTAGTGTAAGTTAAATGAAAGGGGTGGGGGAGTCCGCGGCGCTACAGAAGTTGTCTTTAGAATTTCACCCGTTTCAGTGGTCAGAGAAGCAAACTGAAATTCAGACGCACGTCACAAACTCACGACCTGCTCCTAACTTCCTAAAATTAACCGGCCGCCGGCCGTCCCAGTCCACTTCCAAGGCGGAGCCATACCCACTACGAGGGACCCACGCACTGGGAACGAGAAGTTTGCAAACACCCAGCGCCCGGACGCCCCACGGCCGTCCATCCCCGGGTGCTCGGCGCCGTTCCGAGAGGCCGCCGGGGCCACCCCCGTGCGCGGCCCGCGGTCTGGGACGTACCTCGGGCGCGGGGGCTGACGGGGCGCTGCGGGCGGCGTCGCTGGCGCGGTCGGGGCGCCTGGAGCCGGAGGAGCGCAGGCGGCCGGGAGCGGCGGGTGCGGGTGCGGGTGCGGATGCGCGCGCGTCTCCTCGGGCAACTAGTAAACACGCGCAGACGGCGCAGCCCCGACGCTGGCGGCGCTCGCGGGACCTGGCGGCCGGCGGGGCTGCGCACTCGCCGCGTGGCCCCGCAGCCTTGGGCCTCTGAAATGCGCCCCGGGCGGCGGACAGACCCCGATCCTCCCGACCGTGTCCTCCGGCGCGCGGGCGGCGCTGAGCCGCGGCCTCGGCGGCCCGGTGTGGCCAGACCTAGCTGTGACTGAGCGGCAGACACTGGCCAGAAGGCTGGGGGTCCCGGGTGGGAGATGCCGGTCTTCGCCGTGGGACTCCCCACCCCTTGCCCCCCCCCCGACCCGCGAGCGCGATGCCAGGTCTTGTCCTTCTGCCAGGCAGGCACAAGTGACAGCGAGTGGTCAGTGTTATGGTCAACGTTCCCGTGCTGGTGCGTGAGAGCTGTAGGAGCGAGCTGACACAAAGGTCAAGAGGCTTTATTTAGCACCTACTGTATGCAAACGCTCTGCTCCTTCAGGCTCCAGGGCCGGCTTCGAGGGCGCGCAGGCTGTGCGGGAGAGTCCCGCGCTTGATTTAATGTTCGGCTGTTCCAGCCTTGACATTCTTAATGATTTTTGGACAGGGGACCCTACATTTTCATTTCGTACGGGGCTCTGCAAATTAAGTAGCCTGTCCCGGTGAGCGTTCTTGGATTTGACCTTCTCAACAACCCGCAGGAAAATATAATAGTAATACTGGTGTTAGTAACAGCCATAGCTTCTAGTTATGAAATACTTATGTGTTCTTACAAGAGCTATTCTAAGTGCTTTTCCAGGTGTGATCTCATTGAATAAAACAAGATTATCAAGTGGACATTAGAATAATCCATTTTTAAGATGAAGAAACAATCACAAAGAAATGAAATAAATTGTTCACCAGTGTAGAGCTGGTCAGGGGCAGAATGAGGATCAGACCCCAGACCATAATACTCAAGCACAGAGAAGGTGAGTATCCTGCCTAAGGTCTCACTCTTTGTAGCAGAACCTAAAAATGGAACCCCACACACCTCACTTGAAGGCCCTTGGTGGACCTGTGTGCGGTTCTAAAATTGAACAAAATCAGAAAGATAGCAGCTCTCCTTGGATTCCATCCAGTTATCCTACCTGCATCCATTATTGGCTGAGGATTTCTTGGCCTTGACAATGGTTTCTGTTTTTACAGTTCACATTGCTATATATCCAATCCATAATCACCTCAAAGGCTTTCACTTCGACCATTAAAAAAAAAAAATCCTGAAGGGAAACTAAGGCTTTCGGAAATTTCCTCTTAAAATATAGTATCATTTGTAGTAATCCATGCTTTCAAGTTGCAGTTTTTCCTTGCAGTGGAATTACTACACACTTTTAAACTTTTCAATAAAAAGACACTGCCCGGGGAAACACATAAATTGATGAAATTCCAAGGCACCTGGCAGAGAACCAAGCTGAGAAAGTCCCTTCTCTATTAACTCTGCATCCAGTTGTTTCAGAATTCAATTTTATGAAGTCAAATTCTGCTCACTGTAATCAACTTTGTAATTCTTCTTGACAACACAAGATATGAATTCCCACAGTCTTTTTAAAAGTCAGTGTTGGTTGGAGCACCTGGCTGGCTCAGTTGGTAGAGCACGTGACTCTTGATCTCTCAGGGTTGTGGGTTTGAGCCCCATGTTGGGTGTAGAGGTTACTCAAAAATAAAAATCTTTAAAAAAAATTAAAAAGTCAGGGGCACCTGGGTGGCTCAGTCAGTTAAGCATCTGCCTCTTAATTTCAGCTCAGGTCTTGACCTCAGGGTCATGAGTTTGAGCTCCGCTTTGGGCTCCATGCTGGGCATGGAGCCAACTTAAAAAAAAAGCGCTGGATGCATGGATCCATCCAAAAAAGTGATGGATGCATTAATTAACTAGATGGGAGGAATCCTTTTACAATACATGCAATGATCACCACTGTGCACACTTGATATATCTTACAATTTTACTTGTCAATATACCTCAATAAAGCTGAAAAAACAAATATGCACAATAAAAAATTTTATTCAGCGTTAAGTAGATTTTTCTCTAAGTGACAGCAATGCACTTTTGTGTAAGTAGGAGCAGACAAAGTGCTTGGCTTGCCCCCACCCAGATGCCTTTGAACTTTCTGGGATGCCAAGACATGAGCCAAGTGAGCCTTTAAGGCAGCATCTGATGATGTGTCTTTGAGGGTTGAGAGGGAGGATGGAGTCTGGACGTAGGTCTGAGCTGGAGCCTGGAAGGGACGAGCTGGTATGATGGTGACAGACCAGGCAGGCTGGCATTGGGGCGCCCCAGGCGGGATGATGGTTTAAGCAAGGGAGAGAGGTCCAAATGCACAAAGCAAGTTCGAGCCCAGATTTCTCACCAAACTGCGTGCCTGGACAATTTATATTATATCCCATCATACCTCAACACAGATTTCTATTTTTCTTTGTAACATCAAGAAAGACCAAAAGCTACCAGCTGTGTGACCTGGTACATCTAAGTGCATCTTCCAGATTAGATGCCAGGCTGAGTTTGGGCCATGGTGTGTAGGAACTCTTCCACTGCCCAGGTTTTGGAAGAGGGACGTTGGGAAGCTTGCACCTGGAGGAAGACAACGAGGCAACAAGAGGTGGGATCTGTTGGAGGAGATGGAGGCGGAGCGAGGAGGTCTTCCAGAGGGGCTGTCATGGAGCAGCTGAGGGCTGGCCCTCGTGCCATGGGGGTGCAGATGGGGAGGTGGGGGAAGGTCTGGAGTCCCCAAACTTCCAGCCAGGCTGGAATTGGGGTGAAGCCTGAGAGGTAGCGAGGAGATAAAGCAGAGGAGGGAGGAAGAGAGAGAGTTCAGCTTGGGACAAATTTAGTCTGAGGTGCTGATAGGGGAAGGCAAACATTTTGCAGTTCGGGAACAGGAAGTCCTGGGCACATCCAGCTTAAACCAGAATTTCCAGCTCATTCGGCTATAATGTTAAATTTTATCCTGAAATATGTTTATAAACATGGCCCTGCTGAGGTATATGTTAAATATCCTCTTGGAGATGAGATAAAAATGCCTCATGAGTAGCTCTGGGAGGCAGTGAAGAGCTTTGTCTCTCCTGGCACTTGGGCTTTTATTTTGGAGCTTTCTTGTAATGTCACAAGTTTATTGCTCTGGTTTCTCCTTTTGTTGGTTTGCTTGTTTGTCCTGCAAATATACGTTTCCCATAGGAAAATTTGTAATACGATAACTTTGGGGGCTTTTACACTTGATCTTAGCCAAAAGGCCAAGAAGCGATAATAACTTTGCGGGTTTTTGACTTATATTTCAAAACCTGTCGCTGAAACCACTCCTATGACATTTTAGTTGTCTGAAGATTGTTTTAAAAGTCCATATTTGATTTAAATATTTCTCTAAACAACTGAATGAAACATGGCCAAAGGCTGCAAGCAATTAGTGTAGTTGAAAGCATCAGATTGTGAAATTGTGAAATTCTCTGAAGAAAAATGAAGCAATAATGCTCAGAAAAATATTTTGGCTGTTGTACAGCAATAAAATCTTTAAAAGAGAAGTTTACAATATTGAAAGAATATCACTGCTATATTAATTCCATAGATGTGTTACTGAAAAATTAGAACTGATCCATATAGTTGGCAGAATTTTTCCCAGATAAAAGGCAGCCCTCCTTGGGAGCTAGAAATAATAGACTACCAAGTGAAAGTGTTATCAGGTCAAGCATTTCCCCTGCTGTAACAAAACTGGCAATCAGTAGATTCCCCCTTAACTGAAATCAGACTGTAAATGAGATCTAGTTCTTTTCGTATGTATCGGGGGCGGGGGGGGGGGACCACCAGCAAAGTATAAGCTTGTATGAGAGATCTTTTCCTTGTTTAAAAATAGTAAAAGTCCTTGGGTTTATCCCAGGACTTTGAGGCCCTCAAACATAGGTTAAGTGCACAGACTCTGGAGCCAGGCTGCCTGGGATGAAACCCTGGCTTTGCCATTGCCTGGCCTTGTGATCTTGGGTAAATTTCTCCACCTCCTTGGGCCTCTTTCCTGGTGTGTACCGTAGAGGGAATAATAGTAGTTAACCCATGGGATTGTTGTAAGGATTACATGAGTTAATGCATGTGAAGTACCCAATACAGAACCTGGGACAAAGTACAAAGTGTTAGCTGTTAGCACTGTTCTTTTAAAACACAAGAGTAGTAAATTTCCTCTCAAAACACTGCAAAAAGGACTAGAAAAGCAAAATTGTTTACTCTTATTCTAAATTGCTTAGAACTTTGAAAGATCATTATCTTTTTTTTTTTTTAAGGTGGGGCGGGACAGTGGGGAGGGAAAGAGAGACTCTCAAGAGAGAATCTTGTGGAGCTCGATCTCATGACCCTGAGATAATGACAGGAGCCAAAATCAAGAGCTGGACACTTAACCCACTGAGACACCCAGGCGCCCTGGAAGGTCATAGTCTTAAAAAAATTTTTTTAAACTACTCAGTATATACGAACAAATTCTTAAAGCACTTTCTTTACTTTGAAAAATCAGGATATTGGAAAGGGTTTGTAGGTAGCAACTAGCAGCAACAGAAGTGCCTTATCTCCAAGAACTTAGAAATCAATTGGCCTCATTCGATTAAACCAAAGTAGAGATATGCAAGATACTTTATAAAGACACTATTTCCCCAGCCAAGACAGGACTGTAACTTAATTGAATACAGTAACACGCATAAAGAGGGAATGTGGTAATCACAATAGAGGTTATTGTACAATGGGAACTTAGGGGAAACGCCCCGGATCTCAAATGTTAATGTCTTATCCACTTGATACTTTATTTCTCATCAAAATTAATAAATAAGCTTTGGAGATTTTAGAAGATCCAGATTCCACCCGCAGAGCCTACAAACCTGTGGCTATGGTCTCCCCATCCATTCACAGGACATGTTAGGAATGTTCCAGGAACAGGACCCTAATGTCACAGCATACTCTAAAACAGCAATGAAAAAAAAAATGAATGCAGTTCTTCGGGTTCTTTTTGCTCCTACAAGTTGGACCAATTGGTCTTAAAGGACCCATGTTAAAAATTCCACCAAAAGGGGTGCCTGGGTGGCTCAGTTGGTTAAGTGACTGCCTTTGCCTCAGGTCATGATCCCAGGGTCCTGGGATCGAGCCCCGCATCAGGCTCCCTGCTTGGCTGGAAGCCTGCTTCTCCCTCTCCCACTCCCCCTGCTTGTGTTCCCTCTCACGCTGTCTATTTCTCTCTGTCAATTAAATAAATAAAATCTTAAAAAAAATTTCCACCAAGAAATATGATAATTTGCCAAACATTCCATTAAATCAACTTTCAAAAGCAAATGTGGTTTCTAAATTAAGCAAAATCCCAGCTTCTGCTGGATCTTTAAAATGTCTTTATTATTTTGGAAAATCTTATGGGTTTGGGTGGGAGAGTGTGGGATTTTCCTGACCTCATTTTAGACACGCTTTAAATTTCTTTTAAAATAATGCCAACTTTCTTTCAAAAAGCAACAAATAATTCTTGTTAATAAAACGTTTATAAAAGTTGAGGGTGAAGAGTTTCTCATATGCACTGCTCTGGCTTCTCAGGATTGGTCCTGGCTTCCTGCTGAGGTTTTCACAGAAGTAATCAAAAACATTTTGATGATTTTTCTGATTCAGACCAAGCTAGATTTTATTACCAACTGAGGTTGAACCAACTGTATTATATATAATATATATTAAAACTGTAATATATAAATAAAGTGATCCTCAGCTACTCCTCTCAACAATATCATAAAAAAATTAGCCTAATTTTTGAAAAAAGATTTTATCTTCTGATTCAGAAATTTGGCATCAATTAAAATAACCTCTTTATAAGCTTACATTACTAGTCATAAATGTCCTTGGTCTATAAAGCTTCCTCTAGTAGAAGAGAAAGAGAAGGAAGCAAAATACAGAAAGCTGAGCACTCAGATAATCCTTTTTTTTTTTTTTTAATGAATGCCTTAGCTCTTCCCAGGGACGGATATCTCTTGAGGTCGTTCCTCAAAGTTTCATCAATACAAAACACTGATTTATGAGGGGAAACTGCCTTTATTTCATCAGCTAAATCAGCCACAATTACTTAATACCTGCTCCACACAGAGCAGCGATCAGAATGGACAGTGAGGTAAAAACAGAGGAAAAGGTATTTTAGTCTAAGCTCCAGGACCATTTTATAACATGTATGTGGAGAAAAAAAGAACCCTCTGAATCCATTGCCATATGTTGCAGTGTTCACACATAGCCACAAAACCGCCTGACTTGCCCCACAGCAAAACCAAAGCCAGGGCCCAGGCTTGTGTTTCCATTTTGACATCACAACCATCTATGTGGCAGAGACTGGTTAGCTATTCACTAAGCCTGGTTAGGTGTGACTTTGAATTCTGGCCTTTAGTATGTGGGTGGAAGTGAAGCGCATGACTTCCGGGTTTGGTCCCTAAAAACCTCTTGTGGGATTCTGTGTGCCCTCTCTTCTCCTGTCTTCTGGCGAGATCCTGATTCCAGAATGACCTCCACATATGAGAGGTGGTAGAGCCTCCAACAGCCTGTATCCCTGAATGTCTGCATAGAGCAGATAAGCCATCACCTCCCACACACCCATCCCGGCCACCTGGACTTCTAAGAGTACATTCTATTCTGTTAAACCACTGAGCCCTGGGTGTTTACATGTTATAACAACTAGCATAACCTTAACAATACAATGTGTCATTTTTCAAACACAGAAAACCAAAGCAAAAAGACGTGATCCGGCTGAATTTTGTTGGAGAATGTTAGACATTTATGAAAGGAGATGTATAATGACTTCCTTTTCATTTTTTAAAAGATTTTATTTATTTGAGAGAAAGAGAGACAGAGAGAGAGAGAGCGTGAGCAGGGGAAGGGGCAGAGGAGAGGGAGAAGCCGACTCCCCGCTGAGCAGGGAGCCCAATTCCCCGATTCAGGCTGGATCCCACAACCCTGAGCTGAAGGCAGAGGACTGAGTCACCCAGGCGCCCCTCATTTTCATTTTTTTAAAGCAAAAAAATAAAGCATTTGAATAGTGAGTAAAACTAAACCTGTAAGTATAGATACCATTAGAAGAAAACATGGAGAGATAACATTATTGAAGGGGAATTTTTTTTATTTTTTTTTAAAGATTTTTATTTATCTGACAGAGAGAGACAGAGAGAGAGAGGGAACACAAGCAGAGGGAGTGGGAGAGGGAAAGGGAGAAGCAGGCTTCCTGCAGAGCAGGGAGCCGGATGCAGGGCTCGATCCCAGGACCCTGGGATCATGACCTGAGCTGAAGGCAGACACTTAACTAAGACTGAGCCACCCAGGCGCCCCAGGGGAATATTTTTTTTTTTTAAACCAATCTGTAGTACAAGTAGCTGCGCCGGCCCACCCGGTCCCCCTATGCCGTGCACCAGAAGAGCATCTGTCTAGAGGGAAGGCTCTTCATTCATCCAATAAGGTTTTCAGTGTATGGTTTCCCACAGAGTCACCCTCCCTCCCTTTTTTCTGTGTAACACTTCAGTGAAATTTTACAGGGAAGCAAATATATAAAACACATCATCTTGGCACTGCTCTGGTTGCAGTGGGGTTGAAAATCTGGCTCCAGGCCCAAACTGTTCCAGGCATCCCTGGAAACAACCTAACAAAACCCCAGCGGCACTTAGGAGCATAGTTTAAAAGCCACAGTTTATATTAATTCAATCACGAGACAGCAGGTACAGTGAGACTAAACATCCTTAGTTTCTCTTATGATTGCCTTGTCATCTAACCAGTTTATCTGCATTTTTGGAAATGATTTAAATTTTCAACCCGTGTAACATCCTACATAATAGACTCCATTTTCCTTTAAAATATTTTTTTTACATTCATCTTTCTTCCATTTTTTGCTACCATCAGCCTAGTTCAGGCCCGGATTGCATGACTCCTTTGTCTGAGTTTCTCTGCAATTCCCCAGTCCATCCTGCACACATTCTCTCTCTCTTTTTTCAGAGCTTTATTTATTTGAACGAGAGAGAGAGAGAGAGCAGAAAGGAGGGGCAGAGGGAGAGGGAGAGAGAAACAAGCAGACTCGGCACTGAGCTTGGGGCTTGACGCAGGGCTCTATCTCACGACCCTGAGATCACAACCTGAGCGGAAACCAAGAGCTGGACAATTAACCAACTGTGCCACCAAGGTGCCCCTGCACACATTCTCTTGAGAGTCTATTCTCTATTCAGCAGGATGAGTGGACTTTATGGAATATAAATTGGAGCAGGTCACTCTTGCTCAAAACCTTCCATTGGCTGCCCATCACACTTTGAATAAAAATCCAAAGGCTTTTCAGTAGCCCCCAAGACTCTTCATGACCTGGCCTCATCTCTACTCCCCTGGCTACTCCATCTACACCTTCTTGTTTTTGCTCACACTTGGCAAGTGTGGTCCCAGCGGGTACCACTTTCCCTTTGCCTCCTCCTCTCACTTTCCCGATTGGCCACGTGGTTCACTGATGTATTTCATTCAGGTCTGTGGTCAGATCTGACCTGCTCACAGGGCTTTCTCAGTCTATTTCCATTCTATTCTGTCTTAAATAGTCTCTTCTTCTACCCCACTACCCAGAGCATACCGCTTCCTGACGTTAAATCATACATGGACTTGTTCGTTTCCCCTCACTGGATATAACCTCCTTGAGGATGGAATTTTTATTTTGCTCATTACTATATCCCAAACACCTAAAACAGTACATAGCACGTATTTTTTTCTCAGTAAATAATTCTATAAATGAATAAATGAATACCCCAGAGAGTGCACAGGACCTGATTATTACCCTTTTCTGCTCAAAAACATTCAGTCCCAACATTATCAAGCTATGTTTCCCTTTTGCAGCCTTCTTTCCCGTCTCAGAGTCCCCTGGATGTTGATACAGCAACATGGATGACTTTCAAAGGTATTATGCTGAGTGAAAGACACGAGTCTCAAAATGTCAATATTGTATGATTCCATTTATATGACGTTCTCAAAAAGACAAAACTATAAGGACAAAGAACAAGATCGGTGGTGCCAGAAGTTATGGGTGGGGATAGAGGCTACTTTATAAAAGAATAGCAGCGGGGGGGGGGGGCGGATTTTGGGGGGATGATAGAACTGATCTGTATCCTGATTATGGTGTTTGTCAAGAATCTATACATGTGTTGAAATTCATAGAATTGTACTCCAAAAGAAAATAGTCAAGCTTATCATGTGATAATTTAAAGAAATAAAATATAAATATGTAAGAAAAATACTTTTTAGTCCTGTGGATCCTAAGATCCAGAAAATTTGAGTTTTTGCTGTCCCCCACCTCTTGCTATGATTTTCCTGCCCCTCCCCACCCTCTCCTGTGTAACCTCTCCTGTTTCTGTTCCCTTTGTTAAGTCTTTCTCTACTGGACTCTCCAGTCCAGTCTTTTACAACAGAACTGCCAGACTGATCTTTCTAGAACATGACTTTTACCACTTCCCTCCTCAGAAACTCCCTATCACCTACAGCAGTGGTTTCTAAGCCTTTCTCCTTTTAAAGTCAATGAAACTTTGTTCAACTGGAATTTTTCTCAGGAGCCCAGTATGCAGATTAGACCAATGTGGAGATTTCCCTGGTTCACCTAGTTGACTAGGGGTGGGGTGCTAGAGTCCCGCTGAAGGGCCTCCCCATGACCCCCATCTTACCACCCCAAACCCCCAAAGTACCTCCACAGAATCCCAGGAACTCCTAGAAGCACAGATTCAGAACCAGGAGTCAACAGGACAAAGCTTAACTTTTTAGAGTTGTGTTTCTGATCTCTGAGATCTTGATACTCGTCCTAAAGAATTTATGGGACCATGGAAAGGGCAGAGGACTTGGAAGCTTTTTGGTTCAAGCCCCAATCCAGCCACTGACTAGCTGTGCGGATCTTGTTGAGCTTCTATTGCCCCATAGACCAAGTTAATGTAGTAATAACCTCTCTCATAGTGCTCTTGTGATGACATGACATAGTACGTTAATTCTTCTGTTTTGCAAAATGTATGATAGAAAAGTATTATTATTATTATGGGAGGCAATGTAAGTGGTGGCAAAACTATGGGTTTGGGCCCTTTTGACCTTGTTTAAATACAGGTGCTGTTGCTTGCTACTATTGGAGTTTATTCTCTCAGTTTATTATTGCATGTGTAAAATGGAGAGAATATACTATCACATTAGGACATGAAAACCTTCAGGGGATGCCTGGGTATTTCAGTCAAGTTAAGCGTCTGCCTTTGGCTCAGGTCATGATCCCAGGATCTTCATGGGCTCCCTGCTCAGCGGGGAGCCTCCTTCTCCCTCTCCCTCTGCCCCTCCCCCTGCTCATGCTCTCCTGCTCGCTCTCTCAAATAAATAAATAAAATCTTAAAAAAAAAAAAAAAAGGAGGGGCGCCTGGGTGGCTCAGTTGTTGGGCGCCTGCCTTCGGCTCAGGTCATGGTCCCAGGGTCCTGGGATCGAGCCCCACATTGGGCTCCCTGCTCAGCGGGAAGCCTGCTTCTCCCTCTCCCACTCCCCCTGCTTGTGTTCCCTCTCTTGCTGTGTCTCTGTCAAATAAATAAATAAAGTCTTTAAAAAAAAATTAAAAATAAAAAATAAATTAAAAAAGGAAAAGACAATCTCCAGAAAAAGAAGAGGGGTCTCTCCTTCGATAAGCCTCTTTTTTTTTTTTCTATACTGTGGCTTATTCATTCCTCAATTAGAAGCCTGAACCTCCCGCTACCCTTCACCCACTTTGCCCATCCCCCCCCTTCCTTCTGGCAACCATCAGTTTGTTCTCCGCATTTATAGGTCTAATTCTGCTTTTCATTTGTTTGTTTATTCATTTGTTTTGTCTTTTAGATTCCACATGTGAGTGATCTGTATGGTATTTGTCTTTCTCAGTCTGACTTATTTCATTTAGTATAATATCCTTTAGGTATTACCCTTGGAGTCCTGTTGCTGAGACAGGCTCCTCAATATAATAAAATATTCCTCCATTCCATGAAGAATTTCTGTCTACAGTGCCTACAGTCTACAATGTGGAATATTTTCAATCAATTATTTTAACTGAAAATAAATTGTATCATTTGGTTCTTACTTAACAACATAATTATATCTCTAGCAACCCATCTGTAACATTAAGTAGCAGGATAATTGAACACCTAACTGAAATTAACGCAGTTAATTAGTAACAAAGCTGGGATGGGAATTCAGATTCCTTGCCCAGTTACTAACTCTTCGGACAAGAACCCACCTTACTAATGGAAGGTGGCTGGTAGGTCTTCTTTAAAATCACCATTATTGGGGCTTCAGAAGTTCAAATCACATTCTATTTGGGAATTGATGAGAAAAGAATAGAAATATAGAATTAAGGCATACTTTTACAGATCAGTATAAAATTGCACCTCACTTAATTTGAAACAACTTATCAGTACTGCAATCAAAGACCAGGCAAGAATTGAGATAATTTACATGAACAGATTTTGGATTTCACCAAGATAGCAAAAACAATTTTTGTGTCATCCCTCTGGTTGGAAGAATGAGCCAGTTCATTCTTGTCAAATCACTTCCATCTGTTCACAAAAGTAATTTCCCTTCAAAATAACTACCCACTTGTTTTCAGCTGGTTGGTGGCCTGAAACATGAGAGGCTTCCATTTCGTTACTGGATTTGCTGATGTTCAGCCCTATGAACCAAAGTTCTTAGAGAAGACTCCCTTTCTCAGTGTAATGTTCAGCCTGTTGTAAAATTCCATGAATTCGTGTGTGCCCAAAGATACGAAATGTAATGATACAATCCCTATTTCTGCCCCACCTATTCTAGATCATTATTCTAAAATGTAGCGATATTTAGAGCTGAGTCTTTTTTCTACTTCTACTAAGACTTCAACATATTAATGATTGATAATATGGCTTATGATCCATATAATCTCATGACTCAAATTTCTAATGATAGTATAGTTACTCATTTTTTTCAAGATTTATTCATTTGAGACACAGAGATACAGAGAGAGAGAGCATGAGCAGGGGGAGAGGCAGAGGGAGAGGGAGAAGCAGGCTCCCCGCCGAGCCAGGAGCCTGATGTGGGGCTCGATCCCAGGACCCTGGGATCATGACCTGAGCCGAAGGCAGACGCTTAACCATCTGAGCCACCCAGGCGCCCCAGTATATTTACTCATTTTTAAAAAATTTAATTACATGTTTACAAATTACACCTACGGCATAATAACTTCAATAAAAGCCATAACTTGAGTTTTGGAATTTAGCAGATTGGAGTTTAAATTATGGCTCTGTCATTGACTACTTGAGTGGCCTTGTGCCGTTACTTGAAATCACTGAGACTCAGTGCTCCTGCATGTATAATGGAATACAGGTATTTGCCCCCAGGGTTTCTATGAGGATATTATGCCACATTATGAGTAAAGCACTTAATACCGTGCCTGGAACATAATGCTCCATAAATGGTATCTATTCTGATTTTTTTAAATATTTTATTTATTTGAGAGAGGGAAAGAGAGACAAACAGCATGAGAGGGGAGAGGGTCAGAGGGAGAAGCAGGCTCTCCGCTGAGCTGGGAGCCCGATGTGAGACTTGATCCCAGGACTCCGGGGTCATGACCTGAGCTGAAGGCAGTTGCTTAACCAACTGAGCCACCCAGGCGCCCCTCTATTCTGATTATAACACATCTCTATATGCTTGATACTCACTGATTCTCAATAATTATCATAATATTGAAAATATATGTGAAAGAAATTTTGTTGAATTTTGCTTCTTGCTTTATATTTTAAATAGCTTTCTGGTTTCCAATTTTTAGGATTTTTAAAATATTTTTAAGATAAGAGTTCTCAATAAGAAAAAATACTCCAAGTACTTTCTCATCTCTTGAAAAAAATCTCCTAATGATAAAGTTAAGGATGACTCAACCCATGTGTACGTGTCAGATTTTTTCCACTTCTTCTAAGGACCCCTGGAAGGTACCAAGCTGGATAACAGATAATTAACATTAAGTGAAGGCTGAGATATGAAGAAAAAAATACAGTATAATGTGCTTCCTCTTTGCCTAAAAAACAAAAACCCTATAAAAAATAAATCCAGTCATGTCTTCCACCAGCTTTGAGAAAAGGAAAGGAGAAAAATTGGAGGGAAAGGAGAAAAATAAGAGCAGGTGTTCTTAACTGTTTTTGTGCTATCAACTTCCCCAAATAGTGTCTTAATTTTTGACATAATGATGAAACAATAATTCAAGATGGCTGAAACAACTGTTATATAATATGAAAAGACCTATGATTTCCCCAGGTGACAAAGGGACAGGTACCACTAATATTGCTGAAGTTTATGGCCCCTATACAAAATTGAAGGAAATACTTTAGGAAGCCATGTAAAAACCTAAAAATGTGCTCATTATAATTGTAACTATATAAATATAGAAGAACATGAAAGGGAATAAGCTGAAAAATTGGGACTGAATTATGGACCTTTTAAAACTTTTTTGCCAATATTGCTGCAATTACAAATCATCAAAAATCGTCAAACCATAAAAATTTACAATTGACATAAAAAATTGAAGGAAATAATAAATTTCAATTTAGGATTAATGAAAATGAAGATGAAACTTTTTCCCAGTCAAGTTTACAGACTGCCTGGATATGTCTGATGAACCCCTTGGACACCACTTGTTTCATATCTGTATTGAAGGCATACCACGCCCAATTTGTATATTCTTTTTTTTTTTTTTTAAGATTTATTTATCTGAGAGAGAGCACGCACAGGGTGGAGCCGGGTGGGGGGTGGCAGAGGGGGAGAGAGAATCTCCAGCAGCCTCCCAACTGAGCAGAGAGCCCGATCCAGGGCTCAATTTCACACCCCTGAGAATCATGACCTAAGCTGAGATCAAGAGTTGGTCACTTAACCGACTGAGCCACCCAGGTGCCCCCTAATTCATAACTTCTTAAATGTAAGGTATAATTGGAATATTCGTTCCTTTAAATTTTCTGAATCACAGTAAAAATTAATTTGCTATATTAAAATTAACCAAATAAGAAAACAAACATAGTAGTGCTTTTTCTCTTCACGTAAAGGTTAAATGAATGGAAAGCAATTATTTTTATTTTCTTACAAAGTTTTTTCTAGGGCGCCTGGATGGCTGAGTCATTAAGCGTCTGCCTTCAGCTCAGGTCATGATCCTGGGGTCCTGGGATCGAGCCTCACATCGGGCTCCCTGCTATGCAGGAAGCCTGCTTCTCCCTCTGCCTCTGCTGCTTCCCCTGCTGTGCTTTCTCTCTCTGTCAAATAAATTAAATTAAATTAAATTAAATTAAAATATTTTCTAGAGTGACTTTTCTATATTAACAAAATTCTCTTTTTTTTACTTTTCCTGAGTTTTAATTTTATTTTCTCATCTATTTTTATATACTTCTACGATAAACCACTATAATATTTTGTTGCAAATATTATATGTATACATAAAATTTCAGCCAAGAAAGGAATGAGGACATAATTTTTTTGTCATTGACCTTACTGCATTTTGCCATGACAGACACCAGAATCCTAGTGGTATAATGATTTTAAAGTTGAAACCACAAGAATGTGTGCAGTCAACAATGAAAATTATACTCTGCCAGTTTTGTTTTTGTTTTTTTTTTTTGCTGAAATCTACTTTGCTAAATAGTACAGGAGGAAAATCCAGCCACTTTACTATGCTAAAGGATCTCCCCCTTGTGCCTAAACTTTGTATTGAACTCAAAAGGATTGAAAGTCACGATATATGGCATGAATTTAAAAAAAAAAAAAAGAGTAAGGAAAAATGAGACTTTCCTTCTCATATCAAGCAGTTTCTCAATATTGAGGGTTTGGGGTTATAAGTCTAATACAAATACCATTCTAGCAGGACCAGAATAATTGGATAGCTTCAAATAATTTGCAGTAACTGAAGACTTACAAATCTTAATGGGAGTTAGTTGTCCAAAGATGTTCATTCAGCCTCTTTTATAATAGCAAAAGTTTTGAACAATCTACGTAACAAAAGAAAATATGATGTAGCTCTATGATGAAATGTTTATAGCCATTAAAAATCACATTTTTGATCTGCAGCCAATTAAGCCGACTGTGCTCTTTGTCCATGGGGGCCCAGTGTGCCATGGCTGCAAACAGTAGCCTCCTTGGTAGTGTATACAGCCTGTTGATTGTATGGGTTGCCCCAAGGGACCTTGGAGACAGCCCTTTCCGGTGGATATTGAGGTCTGACCTCATGCTATCTCCAATCTAGGCTGCAGACAGGTATGCGGGGTGCCTTTGGAAAGCCCCAGGGCACAGTAGCCAGGGTCCACATTGGCCAAGTCATCATGTCCAACCATACCAAGCTGCAGAACAAGGAACATGTGATCGAGGCCCTACACAGGGCCAAGTTCAAGTTCCCTGGCCTCCAGAAGATCCACATCTCCAAGACGTGGGGCTTTACTAAGTTTAACGTGGATGAATTTGAAGACATGGTGGCTGAAAAGGGCTTATCCCAGATGGCTGTGGGGCCAAATACATCCCTAATCGTGTCCCCTTGGACAAATGGAGGGCTCTGCACTCATGAGAACCTCAGCACTGCCCCCTCCCTATTCATGCCCACCAATAAAACCTACTTCCTGTCAAAAAAAAAATCACATTTTTGAGGCAAAGGGAACAAAAACAAAAATGAACTAATGGGACTTCATTAGGATAAAAAGCTTTTTGCATAGCCAAGGAAACAGTCAACAAAACTAAAAGGCAACTGGGGCGCCTGGGTGGCTCAGTCGTCAAACATCTGCCTTCGGCTCAGGTCATGATCCCAGGGTCCTGGGATCGAACCCCGCATTGGGCTCCCTGCTCCGTGGGAAGACTGCTTCTCCCTCTCCCACTCCCCCTGCTTGTGTTCCCTCTCTCGCTGTGTCTCTATCAAATAAACAAAATCTTAAAAAAAAAAAAAACTAAAAGGCAACCTATGGAATGGGAGATATTTGCAAATGACATATCAGATAAAGGGCTAGTATCCAAAGTCTATAAAGAACTTATCAAACTCAATACCCCCCCCCAAAAAAATACTCCAGTCAAGAAATGGTCAGGAGACACAAACAGGTATTTCTCCAAAGAAGACATACAAATGGCTAACAGGCACATGAAAAAATGTTCAATATCAGTCAGCATCAGGGAAATAGAAATCAAAATCACAATGATACCACCTTACACCTGTCAGAATGGCTAAAATTAACAAGTCAGGAAACGACAGATGTTGGCGAGGATGCGGAGAAAGGGGAACCCTCCTACACTGTTGGTGGGAATGCAAGCTGGTGCAGACACTCTAGAAAACCGTATGGAGGCCCCTCAAAAAGTTAAAAATAGAGCTAATCTATGACCCAGCAATTGAACTACTAGGCATTTATCCAAAGGATACAAACATAGTGATTTGAAGGGGCACACGCACCCCAATGTTTATAACATCAATGTCCACAATAGTCAAAATATGGAAAGAGCCCAGATGTCCACTGACATATATATATATATATATATACCTCTTGTGTGTGTATATATATGTACACACACACACACACACACACACACACACACACACACACACACACAATGGAACATTATTCAGCCATCAAAAAGAATGAAATCATGCCATTCACAACTATGTAGATGGAACTAGAGGGTATTGTGCTAAGTGAAATAGGTCAGTCAAAGAAAGACAAATACCATATGATTTCACTTATATGTGGAATTTAAGAAACAAAACATGAACATAGGGGAAGGAAAGGAAAAATAAGATGAAAACAGAGGGAGGCAAACTATAAGAGATGCTGAACTCTAGGAAACAAACTGAGGGTTGCTGGAGGGCAGGTGGGTTGGAGGATGGGG
Organism: Callorhinus ursinus; assembly: GCF_003265705.2. Classification (NCBI taxonomy): domain Eukaryota; kingdom Metazoa; phylum Chordata; class Mammalia; order Carnivora; family Otariidae; genus Callorhinus; species Callorhinus ursinus. The sequence continues at coordinate 65,440,198 of NW_027397068.1, read as the reverse complement.
TAACTGGCTGATGGGCATTAAGGAGGGCACTTGATGTCATGAGCACTGGGTATTATATGCAACTGATGAATCACTAAATTCTACCCCTGAAACTAATAATACACTATATGTTAACTAAAATGAATTTAACTAAAAATTTTAAAAATCACATTTTTGAAGAATTTTTAACTATGGGAAATTGACCACAATATAATATTGAATAAAGCAGTATTCAAAAATACATATATTTATGGAAAACTCCCAATTATATAATATATACTTCTTATTCATTCAACAAGTACTGTTTGATCTAACTGATCAGGCTAACAGACCCATTTCATCCTTTAGACTTCAATGTAAATAGCATCACCTCAGAGGCTTAAAAAATTATTTCCAATGCTAAAATTCATCACCTATCCATCAGTCATTCATTGCCCCAACCGTGTGTGGGACAAATATGCAGAAGCCACAGTGGGTAGCTGCCCCAAGAAATATACAATTAATGGGATTCAACATTTTAGAAATGTCTTCTGTATGAATGATTTTCCCTCTTATTTTCTAAAAGGTCTGAAAATGGAGTGGATATTAAAGAAAGTGGAAGGGGGGAATGTGACCCACCAAGAAAATCAGAAAGGAAGAACAATGTGAATGGTGGTCTCTAAGGGATGGTTTAGCTTAACCTGATGCTCCACTCACAACAGCATCTCCCTGTCTGCAGATTACCAAGGAAGGGAAAAGATCAGGTTTTATGGAATATCAGGTGGCCACTAGGGGGTGCTAAAATGCTAATATCCCTGCATGACTCCTTTTCCTAGGGGACTCTGGATTTGAGATTGAATATAGTTCAAGTTGACTAGAAATAACTTTTCTTTTTCCAGTAAAATGGTGAGAATGTGACAGGTCACATGATTCATAGGAGACCAGGGATTAGAAATCCAGTATGTATGAGTCCCAGGCCATTACTGAGTCCCAGGCCATACTGCTACCCAAGGGAAAAAACAAAAACAAAATCTCCAACAAACTTCTATCCCTCCAGCAGGAACTAATTAGCAAATTAGAAAAAAGTAAAATAACAACAACAATAACAACGAAACCAATTAACCAGACAAAAACTTCAGGAGTTGGAAAAAATACTTCATGGTTAAAAAAAAATTTTTTTTTCAGACAGTAGGATCCTTTTTTATCTTAGGCACGTAAAAAATGTCTAAATATGGAGAAAAACTTAGAAATACATACATAAAAAGCAATAAGGGTATTTGAAGTTGCTAGGATTATGTTCTTGTTTTTCCCATTTTTTTCCCTCTGCTTTATTCACTTTCTGTAATTTCAAGATATCACTGATTGCTTACCATGGCAGACATTACATTAACGCTTCATTCAGGTTGTAAGACATGCATGTGTAGAAGTGTTCAGTCTCCCCAACACCTACCCCCAGTTCAGAAAAGAAAACAAAAATAGCAGAGAGGAGAAGAAAAGTTTTATGGAGGGAGAGGCTCTAAACAAGACTCAGTGGGGGTGTGGGCAGAAACAACTGTCAGAAACATGGGTGGGAGAGAGAATTTTAATTTTTTTACTTTAATTTTATAGTAAATTATACTTTAAGTATAACTCTGAATTATGTTTTTGATCCACTCTGAAGTTCTCTTAAATAAAATGTAAATAAAGAGTTTGAACTATGTTGAGATTGCCTTTTGTGGTGATTTCTTTTATAGAAACGTGACCTTGAGGTTGAACAACACGGGTTTGGGCCTGATAAAGAATCAAAAATATTACTGCATTTTATCCAACACAAAATACTGCCTCAAATTATAGGAATAAAAGCTGGATCCCCTCAACTGTTTAATCAGAAAGTAACATAAACCCATAAAGTATAAACTACCATCCTCCCCTAATTATTTACCTGCCCTTCTTCCATATTTCCATCATAATATATATAAGATACTGGATCTATGTCTTGATAAAAATGTATTGCATGAAATGTAATGGCTGCTTCATCCAGGAGTTACTTCATACTTAACCAAGTACGGTATCTGCAGATGAAACAATTGCAGGAGCTATTTTGGGAAAGTTTCTCCAAGATCACTCAACCCCACGCCCAGCAGACTCCAGAGCCTCAGCTTTCCCCGTTATCCTACTCTGGAGCTATGCCAAACAAAGAAGGGCCAATCACGCTGGGTTGAAGTAAGTGGGAGAGCAGAAGACTGTAGGCAGAGCCCTAACCATTGGGTGTTTCTGTCTCTCACTTCAGTGGCCCTGAAGGGGATGTTAAGAAGCAGTTCAGGGCGCCTGGGTGGCTCAGATGGTTGGGCATCTGCCTTCGGCTCAGGTCATGATCCCAGGGTCCTGGGATCGAGTCCCGCATCGGGCTCCCTGCTCCTTGGGAGCCTGCTTCTCCCTCTGCTTCTCTCTCTCTCTCTCCCTCTGTCTCTCATGAATAAATAAATAAAATCTTTAAAAAAAAAAAAAAGTAGTTCAAAAACCAAGGCTTTGCAATGAAAGAAAAAGTAGGTAAAAGGATTTCATCAAAATAGAAAACTTTTGTGCTGTAAACAATGCCATCAAGAAAGTGAAAAGACAGAAGAAAGAAAGAAAGAAAGAAAGAAAAAGAACGAAAGAACGAAAGAACGAAAGAAAGAAAGAAAACTCGAAAGAGAAAAGACAAGCCACAGGATGGGAGAAAATATTTGCAAATTATGCATCTGATGAGATGTATGCAGAATATATAGACACTCTTACAACTCAATAATAAAAAGATAATCTAATTTTTAAATGGGCGAAGGTATTAAAGACGTTTCTCCAAAGAAGATATACAAATGGCCAATCAGCACATGCAAATATGCTCTAATATGCTCACCATTAGTCATTAGGGAAATACAAATCCAAACCACAATGAGATACCTCTTCACACCCAGTAGTACACTATAATAAAAAACACAGATAATAACAAGTGCTGACAAGGATATGGAGAAACTGGAGACCTCATGCATTGCTGGTGATGGGAAAAATGGGTGAGTGGGAGTGGGATTGTGATTGTGACATCTGGAGACTGACGGGAGCTACCCCTGTGCTGAGCACAGCATAACGCATGGACTCGTCCAGTCACTATGTTGTACACTGGAACCTAATGTAACATTGTGTGCCAACTAAAGTTCAATTAAAGAAAGTCAACCCGGGGCGCCTGGGTGGCTCAGTTGTTTGAGCGTCTGCCTTCAGCTCAGGTCATGATTCCAGAGTCCGGGGATCGAGCCCCACGATGGACTCCCTCCTTAGCGGGGAGTCTGCTTCTCTCTCCCTCTGCTCATCCCCCTGCTTGTGCTCTCTCGCTCGCTCACTCTCTCAAATAAATAAAATCTTAAAAAAAAAAAAGTCGGGGTGCCTGGGTGGCTCAGTCAGTTAAGCGTCTGCCTTCGGCTCAGGTCATGATCCTGGGGGCCTGGGATCAAGCCCCACATCGGGCTTCCCAAGCGGGAAGCCTGCTTCTCCCTCTCCCTCTGCCTGCCACTCTGTCTACTTGAGCTCTCTCTCTATCCCTCTGTCAAATAAATAAATAAAATCTTAAAAAAAAAAGAAAAGTCAACCAGTTAAACTACAGGTGGGTCCTACCCCTGCTCAGCATTTTTTAAAAATTCCATCTTGAACCGACTTCCTCTCCCATAGTGCTACTTTTCTTGCTTGCTCATTTGCGTCCTTGCTTTTATAGGAGAGGGTGAACTATTTCTTCACAAATCCTAATTTCATGTTCTTAATAAAACATGATAAAAACACGGAGCAGTTGGGTGACTGAATCGGTTGGGCATCTGCTTTCAACTCAGGTCATCATCCCAGGGTCCTGGGATGGAGCCCCATGTCAAGCTCTCTGCTCAGCGGGGAGTCTGCTTTTCCCTCTGCCGCTGCCCCTGCTTGTGTTCTCTCTTTCTCTCTCAAATAAATAAATAAAATCTTAAAAGGAAAAAAAATGATAAAAAAAAAAAGATCCATTCTCTGGAAAATGTAATGTATTACACCATAGCCCACACTGTGGCTATGAAGTCAATATACATATACAATCGTGTTTTAACTTATGTTAGAAAGTATCTACAAATAATTCTAATATGCTCACTATTTTAGTAACTTAATGTTTAAAACAGGAACACATGTAGATAAAAGTAAATTCAAAATGTGCAGCTTTGGGGCGCCTGGGTGGCTCAGTCGTTAAGCATCTGCCTTTGGCTCAGGTCATGATTCCAGGTCCTGGGATCAAGCCCCGCATCGGGCTCCCTGCTTGGTGGGAAGCCTGCTTCTCCCTCTCCCACTCCCACTGCTTGTATTCCCTCTCTCGCTGTGTCTCTCTCTGTCAAATAAATAAATAAAAATCTTAAAAAAAAAAAAATGTGCAGCTTTGTATAAACATTTTACAAAACTTTTTAAAAACACTTAGCAAGGACATAGACCATAACCTCATTTATAAGTGACATAATTTAAGAACTGCTTTGGCAACATGTATACTATACATTACCAGTTTCTTTATTACATAGACCTCATATTTAATCTTCCCTTCTTGACTTTCTCCCACTGGAAAATAAAACCAAAAAGATTTTCAGTACAATTCATTTTATTATACCATCAAGAAAACATTTCCAGGTTTATTACCGATTTCAGTTTCAAAATAAACTGACTGAAACTTACAGCCTTTAATATCTAGTGGTCATCAAAAAATTGGTAAGTATATAAAAAATTAACCTAGTACTCCAATCTCAATGCACAAGAATCTTTTCTATCTAAAGCATTTTTTTTAAAAACTGCAGAACAATCTAAAAATCTGTTCATTTAAAGCACTTATGTATTAAAATAATATATTTTAGTTAGTTATGGATATCACAAATAGAAGGTAAAGGGTATCAGTTCTTCAAATATCATTTGTTTCATTCTGTTCGATTTTGAGTTTCCTGCTATCCATTGCACAGGTCAATCAAAATACAAATGCGTGCAAATTAAACAGGTTATTTAAAATGAAATAAAGTTCAAGGAGAACAAAATTTAGAATTAACTTACGAGGTAATCTTTACTTTCATTGTTCAAGTATCACAGTTCTAAATGCCTCTCTTTTCAAAGCCTATTTCATTTAAGATGTTCGTCTTCACAGAGCCCTTATTTCTAGAGCCTCAAAACAAGTTAAATAAAATCCCATGCTTCCTAGAATATTAAATACCATGCAGCATAGCATTAAAAGAATGTTAACTAACTTTAAAAGCAGAATTCTTATATTTTACTTTCTGACCAATTAAAAATAAGTTCATTAAAACCACTTGAAATGATGCATTTAACTTGAAATAAATTACTAAAATTCCAACATAAACATAAATATCTATAACTAGCTCAATCCATCTATCGCCCAAACAATGTAGCGGGGCAAAATGCCCAAAGAGAAAGCATCCAGAGCGTATGGAAATGAACACTGAGAAGCCAAGCTCCCCAGAGCTGATGCAAAGCAGCCATGGGACTCAAATCACACACTCCTTTTGGGGACGCGAAGTGTCTGCCATCTCTCTCTACACAACTTAAGAGTTCCTAAAGCAAGTCAGAGTGGACCATCAAACTGAAATACCCCATACTTGCCAATGGTCAGCCAGCTGGGCTCAGTGGCTATGTACTGTTCAGCCTGCCCCGGCCGCAGCCCAACCTGAACCTCAGCTTTTAAGGTTCGTATGCTGCAGAGAGGGGCAGGATGGAAGCCGCGCAGAGCCTGATGAAATGGAACAGTAAATTCCCACTTCCTATCGCCTGTCAACTTCCTATAGTTCAAATCACCCTTGAATAAAATTAAATGTGCCTTCTGTAGTTCAGCATACAAGTCAGGAGCAACCTGAGACATTACGCAGAATTCATGAGGCAGAGTCCAAAATATATGATCATGGTAAACCCAACTGCCTACTTTAATATAGGTTTCCCAGTCAGCCCCACACTTGGACATCCACTTATGATTAGACCCTTTCACTTGTTCAATTAACCAGTTAAAGTCACGGATAGTAGTATCAGACACAAACCACGGAATAGTTTTTCCATAAAAATGGATCTCAGTAGCCAGTTGAGAGGACAACAAAAAGTCAGCTAAAACTAAATCCGTAACAAGTTCAAACCCAGCATTATCCAAAACAATATCTACTCTGGTAATAGATGCTTTTCCTCTTGTTTTCTTGCAGTTGTTAAGCAGCGACCAAAGATGTTCCATGTCATTCACTAAAATCAAAGGTTTTAGTTCCTCCAAAGAACTCATTATGTTGGTTTTCTGAGAACTGGTTTCCCCGCCTGATAGAGACAGATCACACTTATTCCCCCACAGTGAAATCTGAAAAAGAAAAAGTATAAAACTTTTACCCTTGTTTTGAATAACCAACAAAAACTCTATTGTGTAAAATGTGGGGGGAGAGGTTGCTAAAACAATTCATAAAATTCATTTCTACAACATGCTTAGTATAAAATATCCAGGGCGCCTGGGTGGCTCAGTTGGTTAAGCGACTGCCTTCGGCTCAGGTCATGATCCTGGAGTCCCGGGATCGAGTCCCATGTCGGGCTCCCTGCTCTGCAGGGAGTCTGCTTCTCCCTCTGACCCTCTTCCCTCTCGTGCTCTCTCTCTCATTCTCTCTCTCAAATAAATAAATAAAATCTTTAAAAAAAAATAAAATAAAATAAAATATCCATCAGATCTACACCTTCCTAATAATGCAAAGACTGTGTTTCCATCATGATGTATAAACAGGGTTAAGACAATGAAACATTTAATTGGTCACTATGTGATAATTTTTCTAAAAAACTGGTTTGAATGATGTTAATGATCTGTATGGCTTAAATCAGAATGATTTTGCATCTTGCAGATATTAGAATATGATCACACTGTAAAAAGAGGTTACAAAGTTTACTTAAAAATCCAAAGTCAAGAGAAAAGCACCCTTTTCCCTCCTCACATTCCTCCCCAAACTGCTCAGTTTCTTTTACTAGTTGTATAACATTAGGACCAGGCAAACTCTCTGGGATTTAGGTCTCTTACTTGAAAAATAAAGAAATTGGGCAACGTGATGTCTAAAGACCCCTCCAAATTGAATCATCTATTACTCCACTTTAAATTGAAATAATACTTCAAGTTTATTTTATAGAAAATGGTACATAGCCCCCCTTTTAAGCTATAGTTAAATTAGATGTTTAAGATTACAGGCTCTAGAATCAGACAGATGTAGGTTCAAATCCCAGCATTTCCAGTTAACAGCCATTGGTAAAGTATACATGCTCCCTAAGGCTCAGGTCCCACAATGGAAAAATGACATAATACCAGCACTGACCTTGTAGAGTTACTGTGAGAGGTGACATAATACGTTTAAGTAACACACCCAATACTCCATAAATATCAGCCAAAACAGACTCTACCTCGTGTGATTCAAAATAAGAGGAAAATGCACATTCTAAGAATATTATTTTTTAAAAAAGACAGACGAATGGATGTTTTTAAGTATGACACTTAAATAGTTAAGAGTCCATCTGATGCAGAAACAGCGTTGTGGGCCACGGCACCCCTCAGCTGACATCAGGGTCTCTGTCCGCCGCCCGCACGTTTCCCTCACACCACCTTCCAGTTTGTAATTGCGTGTTGAGTTGTGCCATTATTTGTCTATATTCCCTTGAGATTACAAGTTCTACGATAGCAAGGATTGTCTGTTTTCCATGCCATCACAGGCCCAGCATCCAGTTTGACAGAGCAGGTGCTGAAATGTTTGTGTGGACAGTGGGGGTGTTCCCTGGCTTTTAAAAACAGATCAACGTTCCCTGCAATCTAATATACTTTCAGGTTCCTTATAGGAAGTTAACCTGCTGGTCATCATGAGTACTAACGGAAGGCAACTCTTGCCTCCTTTACTTGGCCACATTCGATGACAGAAAACAGAGTGGTATTCCTTCTTCTTCACAACTTAATATACTCATGGGACAAAGACATACTCAAAGACTGTCCCCCGAAACAATGGGCCAGCTACAGGTAAGGACTGACATGTTACCGCTTTTCTTTTTTCTTTTAATTCTAAACTAAGCATAAAGGATAGTTCCAACTGGGGGAAATAACTAAGCTTATTATTTAACAATACCCTGACAACTTTTCTTCCAAACTCAAAATAAGCCTCAAAATAAGCCCCTCTTAATCATGCCGCTTACTCTGCTTGCCCTCAAAGTTTTATCAGGATTCTGCAGTCTCTACTTTCAAAGTATTTCCAGAATACTGGCGACAAATTTTAACACCTCTTCTTGGTCCAGTCATCCCTCCCTGAGTCATGTTAATAACAGACTTCCCCAATGTCTAGCCTTGTACCCCTTCAGTGTGTCCTGAGAAGTAATCCTTGAAACAAGTCCATCCTTGTTACTCCTCTGATGAAAACGCTCTAATAGCTCCCCGGTGGTGGCAAGGTGAGTACAAATGGAAATCTTACCTTTGCTTAGGCCTCCGTGGCCCTTCCAGGCCCCTCACCTCACCCATTTCCTGCGGGATCCCCATGCAGTTTCTCCCACACGCCTGCCAGTCCCCCACCTCAGGTACCCTGGCAGGAACACTCTCCCAGACCTGCATGTCACCCACTCCCTCGCCTGCTTTGCCTCTTCCCCTGACACTTTCTGAGGCCCTTCCCTGGCAGCCCCACTTAAAACTGCACCCCTGCATCTCCCCCGACATCCCCATCGCCCTGCCCTGCTTTCTCTCTCTTCATGGCATTTCCTAATAGCATCTTTTTCTGGAAATGTTTCTAACTTTTTCTGGGAGATGAGGGCTGGGGATACTGTTGTGTAAAACCCCACATCTTCAAATAGTTCTTATAACACATCTTAAGGATGTGTTCGAATGAGAATTAAAAACTAAACTTAATGCAAGACTGATGAAAAAATGCAATAAAACCATGTTAAAGAGGCCACTGACCACCTGATGTTTTCACCCGATGGTAACAGCAGGCTGGTGCTCCACGCTGACACAACTGAATCTACTTTCATTCTCACGTCAAATGACGACGTATACAGTGCCATCCTCATTTAACAGAGAGATTAAGTAACCTCCCTCAGGTCCAACAACAAATAAGTGACAAAACCAGCATCTAAGTCTGAGTCAGGCTAGGCCGACCAAATGACTGTGGAGTATTCTCTCAAGAATGACAGAGGCTATGTAGCCAGAGGACTCCTGTGCCACTAAAAATCACCTCCAGCTGAAGAGATTTCAAAACTCATTTTCGGAGATTAAGTGGATTTTCAGCTCTTGAATAACACCATTACTAAAATGATAAAAAATGATCAATTATAAGTTAAATGACAATATATACACGTGCTTTGTTGTTAAGTCAATGCCACTTTATTTTTTAACCATTTAAACACACAAACATACTCAGGAGACCAATTATCACATTTACCTGAAGAAGTTTGAAAAATTCATCTTTCAGCTGACTTTCATCTAGGTCTCTGATGGCTGTTACCACCTCTTGTAGATGAGTACACAAAGCAATGATGGATTCCCGCGACTCAAAGAAATTTTGGTCTTTTGATTCTTTAAATACATCAAAGTCATCAATTGGTGGACTACAGGAGGAGAAAAACATACAGAAGAAACATTTATATAACTCTGTACCTTTTTTTTTTAACATTTGGGTAATTGCAGTTCTTTAAAGGAAAGAGAGTAGAACCTTCTAATCTCAAAACTTACTGGTAATAGATACTGTATGAAACATAAATCAAGTTACAGAAAAATGAATAATTATCAAATTACACAAAATAAATCAATTTGATCAAATTACACAAAAATAAATACCCAAACTCATTTTAGTTAACTAAGTTCCCTAAACAAATATTTTACTGGAATTTGAAATAATTATAGTGATATAGCCATAATCATTACCCAGTTAGGGTTTCCAGAGCAAAAGTAGAAAGAAACAATATTTCAAGATAATTGCTTTAGTTTAACAAACATTTTTTTGGGTGCTAAATGTGGCAGGGTCCCATGAAACAAACCTATGTATATCAATATTTGCACACAATACAGTAATTACCAACAGAGTCAAACACAGAGTACTATGGGAACCCAACAACCACTTGAGAGAAATCATAAAATATTAACGTACATTTTATTATAACAAATTTTGACCACATGTATGTAGTTTTCTCGTTTTGACCAATGGTGATATGTGTCAGGGCTTTATGCCGTCCAAAGAGAGATCAAATAATATTAATACTGGCCTAAGAACAACATAACGAGCAAAATATAAATAAGAACATCATGGACTTTAAGAACCAAACACAAAAGACATTCAGATCATCTGATCTTCTAAATTAGCAACTTTTTCCACGGGTCATCTACCTTAGGATAAAAACAATGTGACTGATGTGGGACTGACTTAAAAAAACACATACCAGAATTTATACATCCGCATGATTGCTGTCTCCTTCCAGTCTCCCTGGGAAGCTACACCCTCATTCCAAGGATGCTGCCATTGTTCAAAGCACTTTTGGAATTTTCTTTAGAACTTGTGGCACATTATTGAAGGTCCTATCAGTGATAGCACATCTCTATCCCTTGGAGTTTATTTGGAGCCAAAAGTCACTCAGAGCAATTTCACTAGAATGACGTGTGTAAATGAAATGGGAGTAATAGATTTTTTTTTTTAAGATTTTATTTATTTGACAGAGAGAGCACAAGTAGAGGGAGAGAGAGGGAGAAGCAGGCTCCCCGCTGAGCAAGGAGCCCGATGTGGGACTCGATCCCAGGACCCTGGGATCACGACCCGGGCCGAAGGCAGCCGCCTAACCGACTGAGCCACCCAGGCATCCCTAGATTTTTTTTTTTTTAATCAAAAATGAAGAAGGACTAAAAAATAGCAAGACTAATTTCTTTTTTAGGCTGTACACTGGCTCTGAAAGAGGCTCCAAGGAGTTAAAAGACATCTTTAGCAGTGGCAGCCTGCTAGAATAAATCAGTCTTTCAAGGTGACTTAAAAGATAATTATTTGGATGCACAGGTTCAAGTGCAGGGGTGAGCAAACTGCAGCTTGCAGACCCCATGCGGCCCACCACCTGTTTTGTATGACCTGTAAGCTAAGAATGATTTTTATACTTCTGTGTGGTTGAAAGAAAGAGTATTTTATGAAACATGAAATTCAAATTTCAGTGTCCATAAATACCGTTTTACTGGAGCATAGCCACACTTGGTCATTTCCGTATCATCTGTGGCTGCTCTGCATCGCAAGGACACAGCCAACTAGCTGCAACAAAGACCATGTGGCCCCCACAGCCTAAAATGTTTACCATCCCGCCCTTTACAGGGAAAGTTCGCCAATCCTTGTTCTAATGTTTTATTAATAAATCACTAAAGCCATACCTTGAGTTAAGAATGATTTTTAAGGGTAACTCCTTGTATTTAAGGGTAAACTCATATATGATTTCCAATTTTAAAAATGTTTGCTATTTTAGAATCTACTAAAGCTGTATATGTGCACAAACTATGACCCGGTGGTGCACTCCTAGATATACACCCAAAAGAAATACATGTGCCTGCTCAACAAAAACATGTGTTCGAAGGTTGGTAGAAGCATTCTTCATAATAACCCCAAACTGGGAACTACTCAAATATTCATCAACAATAGAATAAACAGACTGTGATATATTCATATAACACAATACGATATAGCAATGAAGATGATTTACATTTATATGCAACAATACGGATGAATCTCGCCAACATAACGCTGAGTGAAAAAAGCCAGACACAAAATTATATCCAATACAATTTCATTTAAATGCAGTTTAGAAACAGGCAAAACTAATGCAGGTCAGGATAGTGCTATCCTTGAGGGGCAGGAATGGCAGGGGCCATATGCAAGGCTTCTTTGGGGCCTACTAAGGTTCTGCCTCTTGATCTGGGTGCTTGGGACATAAGCATCTTCTGGTAAAGATTGTTGAACACTTAAGATATGTTCTGGATGTATATTACACTTTAATAAAAGCTTTAAAATGTCTATTTTCTCCATACTTTCATTTTTCAATATCTGAAGTATATTTACTTATTTAAATTTTGCATATGACTGACATTTTGAGTCTTAATTTAGATTACTCAACTATTTAACTCTGATACAAACTAAAACATACCTCTTTTTTTTTTTTTAAGATTTTATTTATTTGACAGAGAGAGACACAGCAAGAGAGGGAACACCAGGGGGAGTGGGAGAGCTCCGGAGAAGCAGGCTTCCCGCTGAGCAGGGAGCCCGATGCGGGGCTCGATCCCAGGACCCTGGGACCATGACCTGAGCCGAAGGCAGACGCTTAACAACTGAGCAACCCAGGCACCCCTAAAACATACATCTTGACAAAGAAAATTGTAAGTATGTTTCAGTATAAGGGACAAAATCAACATAAACATGTCTTAAAGATAATGTGTGCTTTGGGATCCTAGAAAAGTAAAAACCCTTCTTTGGTCAATGGAGTTATCACTGGCCCAGGGCAGGAATTCCTCCTCCGAACTGGACATTTAAAAACTTTCAGTACTAGTCTACTGTAAGGTATTTCTTCCTTACACTGACCTAACACCTGAGTTCTGATACAAATTGCCTGACTTTGAGTGTCTGCCACAGAGATCACCTGAGGAGAGTTCTACATCTATGACTGACTTAACATTCTTGTTCCTGCAACTTAAAGCTAAATTTTGCCTCGACCCCTTTTAACAAGCTGTTCCCGAACCCGTAGTTATCAATCCAGGACGTGCAGAATCTCCCTGAGGCGTGGAAAGAAAAACTGCTGCCCAGGTCCCACCGCACACAAATTAAACCATCAGTGTTTATTTTAAAGAATGATTTCAAACCCTGTATGTTAAAAAACAACAACAACAACAAAAAAAAGTCTCCCCTAACTGGGTTATAAATGTGTAGCCAGGTTTGTAAACTTCTACCCTAGTTTTTTTAAATTCTGAACCCGATCTACCTCTAAAATCAAACTCAGAAACATATTCCTTTTACCTTTCTAACTTCCAAACTCCCCCAGCCCCGTGCAGAGCCACCCCGTGTTTCAATACTTCAGCAGCTTTGGCTCATACCATGGATGTTTTCCAGAATTATGAAACCAACACCCAGAATTTCAGACTCTCCTTAGTCCTTGACAGACATCCAAATCTACTACTTGGAAAAAGATGGTTTAATGAGGGCTCTAAGCTGACTTACATAGACCAGGGTCAAGTACTGGCTATACCATTTCCTAGCCATGTTAACCCTGGGCAACTTATTAACAGCATTGGACCTCCATTTCCCCAACCAAAACCATAATAATACCTACACTTCACTGGGCTGCAAAGTAACTGGAACATAGCTGTTGTTCAATACATGACAGTTCTTAGTATTGGCTATCGTCTTGCTTAGGTGCTTCCCATGTGCCAGGCCAATGCGCTAGATATTTAATAGTTTATTTTGCTTTTAGAGCAAAAGTTCTAAAATACATTTATTCAGCAGTGGGTGCAGGATGAGACATAATTAATTTAATTAAATACACTTATTCAGCAAGAACAACAAGTTGCGACTTTAAAAAATAATTTCTAGGGGCGCCTGGGCGGCGCAGTCGGTTGAGTATCTGACTCTTAGTTTCAGCTCAGGTCATGATCCCAGGACCCTGGGATCAAGCCCCGCGTTGGGCCCGTGCTGAGCACGGCGTCTGCTCGAGATTCTCTCTCTCTCCCTCTCCCTCTGCCCCTCACACTTGTGCTGTTTCTCTCCAAAATTAAATTAATAAAATCTTAAAAAACATTTTTAATTAAAAAATAATTTCTAAAGATTAAGACAGAAAAAGCTAATGAATACACTCAAATTGTTTCCCCAAATAATTTTTTTATTTTACTATTAGTGCTGGTTTGATCAATTGCTTTTAATTATTCTTTCCTATGCTTAGGGACAGATACCAAAGAATTCCTCTTATTTAGCAAACCTGTATTTTTGTAACCAGTGACCTAAAAGGATGATCCACATTACATTTTCTTCTGCTCTCTAAATCAGTTCTGTATCAGATTTTTCCTAGGAAAAATTAAATTAGTATAAATAAGCTTATAAAAAGTGATTTTGATATGTATTTAACTTTTAAAATCTGTCTCTAGCCATTAAAAAAAAGAGCTAAAAATTAAGATAGTGCAAAAAACACTGTAGTGATTCACTGTTCTGTTGACTCCTCACCCCAAATTAACTGGCATATTATCTATTTTTATAAACAAAACATGCTTTATCCTGTCTTGTTTTACCAAAATAATTTTTTCAAATAATTAACATTTTTTGCTCAATACAATTTGTTTTACTCTAAAAGTCTTCATAAGAATTTTTAACTAGTTCCCACTTCAGATATTGTATCTTTTTTCATATTTCATTTTTAATAATTTCTATACCGAACGTGGGGTTGGAACTCACAACCCTGAGATCAAGAGTCGCATGCTCTACTGACTGAGCCAACCAGGCACCCTCAGATATTTTATCTTCCATCTATTCTGGGCAACTGGGTTGTAATTGCCAAGAATCTCTTGTACCAGTAACATCTGCAGAAACATCCAATACTGCCATTAATATCTACTGAATGGAATTCTAGCTTCCACTGGTTTTTATTTTTAATCTTATCATTTTATAATTTCAAAAAAGCATTAAGTCATCTAAACATTTACTTATCTAAATGTTTACTTACCTCTGGATAACTGCTTCATGAATTCTACGATACATGTAGCATTCTACAAACAACCAAGGTGAGTAAAACCACCTGGGTTTTCCATCATTTTCATTTAAAAGACTCTGCTGATACTCTATGTACTGATTCCATATGTCAGTATCAACAAACTTCTCAACAAAGGGGATTATTGGTTTATCTGTTTGCAATTCATTTCGTAATTTAGAAAGAAGAGAAATTGCTTTCTTTTCGGCTTCTGTGCCTTTCTGCAGAAACATGAAAAATTTTTTAAATACTTAAAAATATGTGAATAATCTGTATTTAAATATATAATTTATATATGTAAACAGTTAATTCATACAGGAATAAGTCCTCTAGGATAACACATTTTTAAGGTCCTAAACTAAAGAAAGAAAAAAATACTAGATTTCAAAGCTACATTTTATGTCTTTTACAAATCATAAACATTGAAATTCAGAATTGTTAAATTGAAAATCAAAGAACACACACATTATCCTGTCTTATCTATTCTGCCTTTTTTGTTTAAGTTTCTTCTAAGGAACCAGAGTTCTCCAAGGAGGGAGGAATGATCCTTACCAAAGACGGAAAACAACATCTTCTTTTTTTTTTTTAACATATAATGGTGATTAACATAACATAATACAAAAAAAAAAAAACAGTAACAAAAAACCCAAAGACAGAAAACTGCTATTGTGTTTCTGTTAAAGAGTTAACAAAAAATTAAGGTGAAATCACAATATTACCTCTCCATGTTTCTCAAAAAATTCACTTTTATGTCGATGCAATGTATCAATAGCCTTGGTTAAGATCTGTGGTATTCTGTCTTTAATTGTAAGATATGCAAACGATCTAGAAAAGAGAGTCACATACACGGTATATTACTTAGCGTTAATACCAGCAGATTGGCCATCTTCCAGTTTCATTTGAATTAAAATTCCTTTTCATACAAGCATTATAAAGTAAGCCACCATTGTTCGACTACTATATCAAGACAGGAAAATCCGAAAACTTCTCTGGTGTTACATGTCATGAAAGCTAAACGTTCTTTGTGCTTCAAATCCCAGATTCTCCCCTTGAGACTGTTCCATGATTCTTATCTCTCCCATTCACTTCCTTTTCTTTTCTTCAGACTGTTCCATGATTCTTATCTTTCCCATTCTCTTCCTTTTATTTTCTTGAATCAGAAACTAACTTAACAATGTGATAGGACAGAAAAAGGATTTATCCAAAAAAGAAATCAGGATCAAAGAATTTATACTAAAATTCAAACAGGCGCTTGTTCTGGGTTTATTACTTACTAAGTGACTTCACATACTTAGACGAATGAGGCAACGGATGTAACACTGTGTGAAAGCCTCTAATGTGCTAGAACATCAAGAATGAAAGATATTTATAAACCTGCTTTTCTCTTTTCTCTTAGTCTATATTCTTAGCCAATTTTAATTCTCTTCAAAGGTCTTCCCTCCTGCATTCTCTACCTGCACAATGACTCCATCCATCCTACTCCACCCTCAAACAAAATTAAGGCATGTCACCATCACACTCTCCCAACCAAAAAATCAGGAGACTTTCTAGAAGTGTCAAAGAATGAAAAAAGTTGGAGGAAAAACTCGAGCATACTTGAATTAAAAAAAAAAAAAATTTAAGGTACTCTGGATTTTAGGCCCACAAAAATCAAGATTTACAAATTATCATTTTATATATAATTAATTTTTAAGCAAATGCATGATTCAGTTAGAAAAAAGACTTCAGGAAGTGATGAAATTCTGTGCATTTTTAGAGCACAAAACTTAGCTGATCAGTTCATTTATATCTTCAGATCACCAGAGACAAAGTACAGTAGTTAAGTTTTGGGGGAGTCAGAAGTTACATGCAGATTTTCCAAAGAAGAGGTAAGGAGGGGGGGTCAGAGCCCTTAACCTCAATCCACCCCCACCTTGTGTAAGGGTCAACAGTACT
Source organism: Callorhinus ursinus (assembly GCF_003265705.2). Classification (NCBI taxonomy): domain Eukaryota; kingdom Metazoa; phylum Chordata; class Mammalia; order Carnivora; family Otariidae; genus Callorhinus; species Callorhinus ursinus. The sequence continues at coordinate 65,423,572 of NW_027397068.1, read as the reverse complement.
AAATGTCCTCAAGAGTTTCCTCAAAGACCCGCATCTGTGAGGGTAAAGACCAAGGTCAGGACTAAGGTAGAGCCAGAGGAACCTAGAGCTCAAAATTTAAGGTTCCACACACTCCCTCTTATTTTGCATGACTGAATGAGTGCCTGCTCAAATTCTGGGCCATTGGTGCCCCTCCAGCCTCAATCTACTCCCGTTAAGGTCAATTTCCTCTACGTGTTTTTTTGTGGTTTTTTTTGCAATATTTTGCAAGACATATCTCAAATATAAATTTGGCCATTCAATTTATACAAATAAATATATATTTCTTATGGTCGTCCACAACTTTTATCAAGAAATCTGTGACATGACGCGTAAAAAGCGAAAAGCTGCAGGCATTGATAGATCACGAATTAATCTCAACGGCAATAGGAAGAAACATATTTCTCGATAAATCTGAGATTCCTAACTTTTGCAGAAAAATTTAGCCCTCCAAAGTGCGTGCGAATGAATGAATGAATACATATGTATATATGTGTGTGTGGCTATGTCGCTGTAACACCCTGAAAGGGGATAGAGGAGGCATAAACTCTCAGGACGGTCATGAGTAAAACAAAAACAGCAGCATCGGATCACTTGAAAGACAAGTTAACTGTTCGACATAAATTATAACATAAGCCTACTAAGAGGCCTGAACAAGGACCGTAGAGAGAAGCCGGGTGCCCGGAGGATTTCGGCGGGGTGCACAGTCCGCTCCCAGCAGTCAGGGAGCAGGCTGGAAGCCGATCCGAGTCCGCAGCCCGGAGCCCGGCGGGCAGCCGCAGCCAGCAGGCTCGCCCCCTGCCCCGGGCCGCCTCGCACCCCGCGCGTAGAAGGAGGCCGAGCCGACGCGCGGGGGACCGGGCGCCCCCGACCCACCACAACTCCCCTGATGGCTACCCAGAGGTTCCCGACGAGGCCCGGCTTTCCGCAGAAGCCGGGAGGAGGAAGAGCAGCGGAGGGACTGGGCGAGGAAAGCGACACGAACCCTTCGTCCTGTCCCGAGAGAGACGCCGGAGGCCCAGCCATCACCGCCGCCGGGCCGGCGCCGACGCTCGCGTCGCATCCACTGCAGGGAGAGAGGAGGTTCCGGTGCCGAGGAGGAGCTGAGAAAGGGAGGGGCATGGGTTAAAAAAAAAAATGCGTTTGAATGAAAAAACTTTATTTGGTTCCCGTGGAAGAGACAAACAACGGCCGGCGGGAGGACGAGGAGACCTTCCGGGGACGAGGGCGGGGACAGCGGAGAGCGACGAGAGCAGCGGAATAAGGAAGCGGGCGGAGGCGGAAGCAAGCAGGGACCGGGAGGTCCCAGGCACTAGGGAGCGGAAAAGGTCGGGGCGACGCGGGTCACGTGGTCCGGCAGTCACGTGCACCCGGCGGCTCCCGCCCCGCCCGGCCTGGAGTTCTGAGCGCTTGCGCAGTGCGGGCTCTGGGAGGGTCGCCGGAGCGGCAGTGCAGGCTGCCGGAAGCGGGAGATTCGGGTACCGCTCTTGTCTCTTACCTGCAGCCGGGTCGCGGAAGCTTGCACGCTTGGCACATCCCTCTTCTTTTCCAGCAGAGAGGTCAGTGCACTGCCTTTCCCTACCCAGCTTGTATGGGCGCTCACAGCGGTTCTCACCTTTGATCCCGGCCACTCTGAACCGCTCGGGTCACGGGTTTCACCGGAACCGCTGCGGTGATCCTTTGGTTGACTTAGCTGGGAGTAAAAAAGCGCGCAATCCATAAACACTTACTGACCCTTTTTTTGAGCCAGTGCATAGCGCTTACCGCAAAGATTAAAAAAAAAAAAGAAAAATGCGCTTAAGGAATTGGAAGGCATGCTCCCAAAGATGAGCGCCAGTTATCCGTTGAATCGTAAGCTGGCTGATACTGTTTTCTTATTTGGTATTACTGTTAAGAAGTAGGAAATATGCCCAGTAACTGAGTAGCTGCCTTGTATTTCATTTAGAAAATATGAGTTAAATACCTACTGTATACTGGGCACTGTGATCACAGAAGACACAGCATGGAAGGAAGACCGATCTTATCCTCAAGAAGCTTACATTCTACGGAAGGGATAGAGAAATCTATTCTTTCCTCTTCTGTTTTCTCCTTTAGCTTTGTCACTATTTTTTTAATAATTTATTTATTTTTTTTTTCTTAATAATCTCTACACCCAACATGGGGCTCAAACTCACATCCCGGAGATCAAGAGCCCCGGGCTCCACCGACCGAGCCAGCCAGGCGCCCCTACCTTTGTCACTACTTAACATATATTTTACTGACTTACCCAGTTTATGCTGTCATCTCCAATGTGATGTAAGTTTCAAAAGATAGGGATTTTTGTCTGTTTTATTTTCATGTGTATTATCAGCAATTAGGACAAAGTCTGGCACACGGTAGGAACTCAGTTCATCTTTGTTATGAATTGACAAATTAGAAATACAAGGCATTCAAGTGATGTCCAATGCAATGGAGAAATTCACAGTGGAGGAAGATAGTCGGTTGTGCATTTTAAATGAAGTGGTTTGAGAAGACTTCACTGGGTAGAAGTCTGTTGGAGCAAAGATCTGAGGCAGGTGAGGGAATGAGCCTTACAGATTCTTAGGAGAAGAGCATAAGAACAGTCAGCACAAAAAGTACCCAAATCCATAGTGAATGGAGCAAAATGAGCAAGGCATAGAGCTGTAGGAGATGTTGAGGTGGAGATAAAGGGCCAGAGAATGTAGGACCATGCATCCATTTTAAGGTCTTTGGCTTTGATTTCAAGTAAGATGAGAGGCCAGCATCAAATCTGGTGCAAGAGGAAAGATGTGATCCGACATAGATCTTTAAAGGATTACTTTAGCTGCTGTGTTGAGAAGAATCTGTAGGAGGCGAAGAAAGAAACAGGGAGACCTGTTAGGTGGCTATTAACAGTAATCATGGGAAAGACAGCAGCTTGGACCAGGGTGGTAGCAGTGTCAGTTGAGACCGGGTGCAAATAAAGCCAGTGGGATTTGCTGACCTACTGGGTATGGGGAATGAAGAGGCACAGTGGATTGTAGGTTTTTGCCTTTAGCAAAGATGAGAATATAATTGCTATTTTGTGAATGGGGAAGACCGTGGGAAGAATAGCATCTGTGGGAAGATTTCAGAAGCTCAGTATTAGGCATGTTATGTTTTTCATGCTTATCAGAGCAGTTTAGGAATAAATATTTGCTATTTATCGGAGTGACTTAGGGATAAATTTTTGCTATCCATCAATGTGTAGGTTGCATATAAGGAGCTGAGAATAGAGAAGGACAGTGGCCCAAATACTGAGCCATGGTGCTTTTGATTGTTGAGGGGATAGGAAAACACAAAACAGATGGAAGGTACAACCAATGAGGTAGGAGGAAAATGGCCAGTGTCGAATACCAGAAGCCAAGTGAAGAGGGTGCTTCCAGGTGATCAACTAATCGGATGTTGCTGATAAGTCAGGTAAAATGAAGATGAGAAGTGACCGTTGGACTTAGAAATATGGAGGTCATTGGTGGCCTTGGCAAGTGGGTTTTGGCGAAGTGGTAGGGATGAAAGCCTGACTGAAGTGGATTCAAGAAAATCAGAGGAGTTAGAGACAGTTAATAAAACTCCTTTTAAAGGAAAGGAACTGAGAGAAAAGGTATAGTGTATGGAAGGAAAAATGGGGTCAGGGGAGAGTTGTTTTTATAAGATAGAAATTAAGGCATAATCATATGCTAATAAGAATATGCAGGAAAGGGACACCTGAGTGGCTTAGTCAGTTAAGCATCCGACTCTTGCTTTCAGCTCAGGTCATGATCTCAGGATCCTGAGATTGAGCCCCGCATTGGGCTCTGTGCTCAGCACAGAGTCTGCTTGTCCCTCTCCCTCTGCACTTCCTCATGCTCGCTCTCTCTGTCTCTGGGATACATAAATAAAATCTTTTAAAAATTTCTGCTGAAAAGAAGGAAAAATAAACAGCATGAAAGAGAAAAGAAGGGTTTAACCATTCCTACTAGAGGCAGGAAGGGATGAGACGTGGTGTGCACACGGAGGACCTGGTTCCAGATGAGACCACGGGCCGCTCATCTGTGGCAGCAGAAGGGAAGACAAAGTACATGGGCACAGAAGTAGTAGGAGGGCAGGTGGATCATGGTGAGAGCTTGTGGAAATTCTCTTCTGATTGTCAACGAAAGAGGAAGCAAGATCATTATTAAGAATGAGAAAGGAAGAGGAGACATTGGAGGTATGAAGAGAGAGCACAGAATGGACTCTGGGAGGGAAATAAGTTATGGTTATTGAGCAGCATGAAGGGCGCTCCTGAAGGAAGCGGTCATGATTTTAAAGTGAGACCAGTTGGCATGGTTGGTTGGCTGGTTGTCTGTAGCCACGTTCAGAGGCAGGCACATATTAGGTGAGTTATATTTAATTTTGGTGGATGTGATGTGACATGGGCACGTGGAAGAGAGAGGGATGCAAGAGATTTGAGGTCTACGGGGGGGAGAGAGAGAGATGGTAGACCACAGAATATATACTGAGCGTGGCAAAAGTGAGGTGTGGGGAATGAGGGGCGCTAAAAGGGTGTTTGGATCATTGAATTGTTAGGTCCTGTTGGGGTTGAAGAATTGCTGGAATTGAGGAAGAGGAGTGAGTTTGAAAGACCAGACATGGAGTTTGGAGTAGAGTGCTTGAAACCGAGCCTATGAGGTTGCAGTTGCTGATAACGCACAAAGCTTACGCAGAGCTTTTAGAGTAATTAACAATCTAATATACTTGTAACCTTTAAATTTAGTTTGTACAATTAAAATTTAACTTTCCTGAGATGTGCCCCAGTTTTTAACAAAACCTAAATTTTGTGTGTGTGTTGAACACCTTAAATGCTACATCTGCCTTTCTCTGCAAAGACAGAGAGAAAACACAGTTCTTGTTTGTCCTGTCGCTTTTGCGTTCTTTGTCCTAGTGCTTTATGTGGCTTCTGTATGAAGGCAGTCTTTAGTTTCAAGGTAAGAATTTCCTAGAAGAGAATAGGAGAACCAGTGTATACAAATTTCTAAAATTTTTTATAATTAGTTTCTTTAAAACCCTCTGGTTCAACTGGCAAGGAATAGTACTAATTAAAGGTGAAGTATAGCTAGCTAGTTGGACTAGAACTAAACACAATTCCAGCTTTTGAGATATTTTGAAAGCAGTAGCTTCTAAACATTGCTGTGACTCGCCCTGGTCTTCTTCCTTCTAGAGGTAGGTAATATAGCACAGTGGTTACTGTATCATCTTTGGAATTGGAAAAGCCTAGGTTGTAATTACATTTGTATTTATTATTTTAACCTCATTCTTTTACTAGACTTAGGTTAAGGTGTATTTGTTTTGCAAATGTTTTTACAGAAATATGCTTATTACCTATGGTGAGCGCTGTGAATTGTGTAAGGCTGATGAATCACAGACCTGTACCTCTGAAACAAATAATACATTATATGTTTAAAAAAAAGAAAGAAGATAGTAGAAAGGGAGAAATGAATGGGCCGAAATCGGTGGGGGAGACGAACCATGAGAGACTATGGACTCTGAGAAACTGATGGTTTTAGAGGGGAGGGAGGGAGGGGGATGGGTTAGCCTGGTGATGGGTATTAAAGAGGGCACGTACTGCATGGAGCACTGGGTGTTATACCCAAACAATGAATCATGGAACACTACGTTAAAAAAGTAATAATAATTAATTAATTTTTTAAAATATGCTTATTATCTAGGAGAATATTGTGTATATATGAAAACATGTAAAAACAAAAACACCTTGAACTTCTAATTCTTTTTCTTTTAGCTTGGGTTGTGGTAATGTCAGCCAGACTGTTCAGAGCCCTGGCCGGATCTCACTGTATTTTATCAGAAGTTTGTCAATGCCAAAAACTTGTTCATCGAACATTAAAACCACTTAAAGAATTTGAGACTACAACATGCAGCACCATGATGAGAAGTCAAAACGTGGATTTGTTCTTTCCTGGTACAGCAGCTGGTGGTTTGAGTAAGTCCCCGGTCCCGGAAATGAATCAGAAAATCTCAAATACAAGCATACTCTTTCCATTAAATGCTGTGCATTGCCAGGATGGAAGAGTGCACCTTCCAACTAGGAAATCTTTTGGTACTCACAGGAAAGTGACTCACAAACCGAATCTATTAGGTCCTAAGTGGTTTATAAAAATATTAGAGCGGCATTACTCATCTCCATCAACAGAAACACTTGTTTCTAAACAAGACTTTCCGCAAATCAAGAGACCACTAAAAGCATCGAGGACCAGGCAGCCATCCAGGACCAACCTCCCAGTTCTGTCTGTGAATGAGGTAAAAATGTGTGGTCGTGGCCCAAGGTGGGACTTGATTTCACAATCCTGAGATCATGACCTGAGCCCAAATCAAGAGTCAGACGCTTAACCGACTGAGCCACCCTAGTGCCCCAGGGAATCAACATCTTAGTTTTAAGAATCAATAGTACGTATAAAGACAAAGTATAGGCAATTAAATATAAAAATATAGTTTATGAAAAGATTAGTTATTGACTTAAGGAAACTTAGAGGAAGAAGACTAGTATTAAGTCCAGTGTTGGAATGGTACTGTAAAAAACACCCATTTAAAAAAATTCAAACTAGGAATTCATCAAATTAAAAAAATCATTTTTTAGTAGCTATGTAGACAGGTAAGCATTCATGAGCCTGTGGTAACTGTATGGAATCTGGTAGTGAAATGATATGGCAAGGTACAATCAGAAAAGACTGAGAGGTTTTTGCTTTTTTAGCCTTTGAGGGTTGAAGGGGGCTTTTTTATTCACTGTTAAAGAGGTTTATGGGAGTTTCTCAGCTACACTGCATTTCCCTTCTAAATGATCAATATTATTTAAGGTCAAGATCAAGCCCTTTGCTAGCTTTTGTATGTTGCATAATACCTAGAATGGTGCCTTATACTTAATAAATGTTTATTAAATTGGAAAAGAGAGAAGAGAGGCAAAGGGATCTTTGATGTCCATGGTCATCAACATTAAAAATGGGAATGTAGAATATTTAAAGCTTGATCAGCCTTCTGAATCTATCAGAAAACAGGTTAGATTGTCTGTCTTAAAATCTTGATTCTGAGAAGTAGACCCTGAGCATGTTTAATTTGTGTTGTTTTGTTTTGTTTTTTTCTTACTGCATAGTTGACTTCCTTCAGAAAGGCCTATACATCTTCACTATTGATCCTCAGATTATGAAGTTAGGAGTTGATTCATTCATTTATTTTTGTTTTTAAGTAATCTCTGCACCCAGTGTGGGGCTTGACCTCATGACTCTGAGATCAAGAATCACATGTTCTTCCCACTGAGCCAGCCAGGAGCCCCTTGGAACATTATTTCTGATGATCGTACTTTTCATAGGCGAACACAGTCTTGAGGTGTGACTAGGTACTCTATCCCCAGGGCCAAAGACTGGCTTTTATCTGCCCCAGATGGAGGGCCACTCCATTTCCACATGGGCGTCATGGGGCTGGCAAACCCTTTGTGGTGGTATAGCCCTTTCTCCCCCTCTGGACTGAGACAGGAAGGACTCTGCTTTGTACCAGAGAGCCGGTGTGCTTTGTCTGGATCCCCACACAAGCTCCTGAGCTCACCCTCTTCCTCTGCCACACAGCACGCTCCCAGAATTGACTGAATGAGGTTAATCACCCTCTCTACTGGAATCAAATCTTTCCCTGGTGTCATTTGCAGATATTAACCTACTAAGATACTCAACCCATGTGTCATTGGCTCATAGTTTATCAGGGCAACAACAGTGCTTCCTGTTGGTGTGTCCTGTCTCTCAGGAGGAGCCTGCTGGAGGATGACAGCCACTGTTCTGAGCAGCATGGGGATGGGCACAAAAGGGAAGATGCCAGGTGCCTGCTCGTGGTTTTCAGAGGAACACCCCACTGTGTACTGCAAAGTTAACTAGTGGGTTGTTAATAGTTGTCTCTTCTTAGGTGGGTTTTTTAGAAAGCATCAGAATGTATTACTTGTGGTAGAGCTAATACTATTTTGTGAATTTTTTGTGTCAGGTACTGGTATGTGTGCACACATGCCTATGTGTACTGTGTATACAAAAGGCTTTCTCACCACGGCAGGTAGTCAGAAATTTGCAAGGCAAAGCCTTGTACTGGTAATGTAAAATGTATTTGTGTTTTATAACTTTTATCTGCGATCTATACATAACAGGGAAAACATGCATTTTTCTTTCCGCAATCTAGAAGCAACATTACAGTAATGCATTAATTTTCTTCAGTACTAGAATGTGAATAAAAATAAACTTTCTTTTTCAAGAAAAGTGTTCCATCAGAGTGTGTGATGCGCTAAAACAAGAATCATATATAGATTTCTAGCCCCATCTGCTAGAACATGTTTTCTGTGGCTAGAAAAATGAAACACATATTGAAACACCGTCGCTTTCTTGGCTTTGGGTTTTAGGGTTTTGTTTTCGTTTTTTTAACATTTTTAAAATAGAAAGGCCTAAACTTAGGTGTTAAATCCAGTAACTATTTTAGGTTAATTTGGCACAATAATTCATTTATTTAAGAACGAGTTGTTGATCCCTATCCTAAACCCTGAAATTTGCTCTCTCTACATATAAATATGTGATTCATTATAAAAACCCAGAAAAAGACATGTATAAAAACAAAAGCTTCTCACAATGTAACAGTTTCATTAAGGGGGGGGGGCATGTGAACACAACATACTCCATGGGCCTTTCTTTCCCTTTACCAAATGGATTTGAGTACAATCTTGAAACATAAAGGATATAAAGCTGAAAAAAAGATCTAACAAATCAAACTGAAGAACTTTGTGAATCATTTATTAATAGAAGAAGCCATCAGTTGTTTAAAGAGAGACTGAGATCCGAGATGCATAAGGAGGATACAGAAAGTGGTGCGGCAAGCCCGATAAGCTATGTGACCCTGGCCAGAACTGTGAGCCAAACCAAACATGAGACAGTGAGAGAGGGAAAGGTGACAATCTTCAGAAGGTCTGCAAAAATCCTTGGCATGGCTAAGTAAAAACAGATTGTGTTTCAAGATTTATTTTTTTTGAAGACTTTATTTATTTATTTGACAGAGACAGAGACAGAGAGAGAGGGAACACAAGCAGGGGAGTGGGAGACGGGGAAGCAGGCTTCCCGCCAAGCAGGGAGCCCGATGTGGGGCTCGATCCCAGCACCCCGGGACCATGACCCGAGCCAAAGGCAGACGCCTAACGACTGAGCCACCCAGGCACCCCTCAAGATTTATTTTTAATCTCTTTGGGACTCAGAATATATTTTCTCACGGAAGTGGTGACTGAATGCCTTGCCTTGTCCCATCCTTGAGAATGCAGAGTAGTATACCTGCTTAGCACGGACGAGTCTGGTCCGTAACAGATGATGGTGAAGCAGGCAGGAGACAGCAGGGAGTGGGAGGAGGGCCTGGGTGCACTGGAGAACTGGGGCCCCCTCCTCCACCTTAGTTGATCATTGCCAGATCTTCCACTTGATCAAAAGGCGGTGGAAATCTGGGTTTTGTGTGAAATCTCAATTTGTTGATGGTGAATTCAAAACTTAAAAAGACTAGATGGGTCACCTTTTGAGTTGGAGTTTACAATTCTGATTCTAGAGACAGTTGGCTTCTGCCACTTTCGGTACAGTTATGGAAAGATCATTCACTGGACTAGTTCTTGGACTGGGGCCCCCTTATCGCCTCATCTCTTTTTTTTTAATTTTTTTTAAAGGGGCCTTTTTTTTTTTTTTAAGATTTTACTTATTTACTTGACAGAGAGCAAGAGCACAAGCAGGGGAGCAGCAGGCAGAGGCAGAGGGAGAAGCAGGCCCCCCACTGAGCAAGGAGCCCTATGTGGGGGCTCGATCCCAGGACTTTTTTTAATTTTTTTTTACTAGGCTCCACGCTCAGCCTAGAGCCCAGTGCGGGGTTTGAACTCACGACGCTGAGATCATGACCTGAGCTGAGATCAAGAGTCAAGACGCTTAACCAACTGAGCCACCCAGGCATCCCTGTCCTCATCTCATCCTTTTCGTGCTTCCTGCTCTTCTCCATCTGGCCCAGACTAAGCATGTTAACTGTAGTAGTCACAGAAATAATTCTCACATCCAAACTAATATGCTGTGATTTTGCTTGGCAAGCTTCAGTAAATTTGTTGGGTCTCCTGCAGAGCGGAGCCTGCCCACTGTGGCCATACCTGATGCCCGTTACCAGAATTCCTCTCTTTCATCCGGCTTAATCACATGTCCTGTCAGCTCTTTCTAACTCCATGGAGCCTTAAAAGAACAGATAGTGCTAGCATTCTAAACCGTAAGCACGTGATTGATTCCTCTGTAACTATCCTATCCACACTCTGCTCTATGGATCCATATGGTTTGTACATCAGCATGTTCATACCTTCAGAGTGACTCTGGGACTCAGCTGGTCAGATACCTACCTGCAAAAGGTGTCCTACATTCATGTATCCTCACATTCAACAGCAATTGCTGTTCGTCTGAACAGCAGTTTTTTTTTTCTTCTAATTAAGTTAAAATCATTTTGCTAATGAATGGATATTGGATTGATTTTAGGTTTTTCAGTTTGTGTGTATCCTCAGGTCCTCTGTTTATTCCTCTGCTACTTTTTAAGCCACACATTAAAACGGCATAACAGATTTAAGGAAAAGGCAAAGCAGAGTTAGGCCATTTCCTGAGACAGGGCCAGGAGTTAGGTAACAAATGTGGGAGAGGGGAAGGAATTAATATATAATATATGACTTTTCTGAAACTTTGTACTAGGAATGTAACAGAAAGGGAAAGGGTTTAATGTTGAGATGAGTAACTCCTAGGAGTAAATTTTGATTCAGTGACTCATAAACCTCTTTTAACTGGTGGTGGGCCAAAGCAGCATATGTATCAAATAAGCATAGAATGACCCACGTTCTGATTGGAAATATAAATTATGAACATATGAAAATTCAGATGTAAATTACTTGATAAACTTTTTCACCTCTCATAAATTTTCATGGTTTAAACATACCCGTACGTGCAATAGTAATAACTATAATCTCACAAATATTGACCATTTGTGCTAGCCATGATTCTGAGCAGTTGACATTCATCTGCTTGTTTAAACTTCACAACAATCCTATAAGTAGGTATTTTGTCATTCTGATTTTTTTCTTAAAAACTATTCAGATTCTGTACTGAACTCATGAAGCCTTTGCCAGTAGCTTTGAAGTCAGTGGACTTCATCCCCTAGTAAGAAATACATTTTACATTATATGTACTTAGACATGCATAAGTGACAAAAAAAATACTTCATGAAATAGCATTTACCTGTACTCTGAATGACGTACTATAATATTTTCTATTTTGTTGTATTTAATTCTTTTCAAAAGCTGGTTTAGGACAAGTAAATCGGTAGCAGGCCTCACTGGTGGGTTGTGACTTACAGTGTGACAAAAGCACTGTGCTGTGCCGTGTCCCTTACCCTCTGTGTGCTGCACACACACAGCACAGATGGACACGTGTGTACACAGATGAGACTCCATGCACTAACGAAACCCAGACACATCCTCAGATAAACACAACTTTTTGTTGAGTAGTAACCACAGTAAAAGTTCTGTACATCCTTTGTAGGTTTAATCTCTGTGGTACAGGGCTAGTGACATATTAACAAATGGCCTCAAATAATAGTGTTGCTGTGAAAAAGTCATGGAAACGCAGGCTTGGAGAGACTGTAAATATCATTCCACCCAGGGCCATATGATGCCTTAATCCTCTCCGTATCTTTTGTTCAATCCGCGCTCGCAACACCACCACTCGGGGAGCCCCTCTCTTTTCTGAATAGCCCATTACATCTTTTTGGTGGCTGGCAGGAGAAAGTCCTTTCACAGATTGGGCTGAAATCCACCTCCCTATTCTTTCTCTTCACCCTTATCGTATCCCTTGTATGAACCTTTGAGACATTTAATGAAAACTCTCAAGAGCTTGCTTTGTAAAATGGAGTCCTGGAAGGTAATAGCCATCAGACATTTTTAACCTCTTGGTAACTCATGTCATGCTAATCTCGCCAAAACAGGACCTGATGCACTGCACAGCGTTTGCAACTGCAGATGAATATCATCTCGGGACTCTCTCTCAAGATCTGGCCTCCCATGGATATGTTGAAGTAACAAGCTTGCCTAGAGGTACATCTTCTTGAACCTGGGGCCAAGTATGGTAAAATGTATTAGAAAATAATTTTCCTATGATATGCCTTAAATATGCATTTGTTTACCTTCCATTTTCTACTTAAAAGATTATATCAGGGGCACCTGGGTGGCACACTTGGTTAAGCATCCAGCTCTTGATTTCCGCTCAGGTCATGATCAGGGTCGTGAGATCGAGCCCCATATTGGGCTCCGTGCTCAATGGGAAGTCTGCTGGGGACTCTCTCCCTCTCCCTCTGTACCCCCCCCCACCACACGCTCTCATGTGCGTGCTCTCTCTCTAAAATCAATCTTTAAAAAAAAAATAAAGGATTGTATCACAAAAATGATGTTGAGTCTCCTTATACAAATGGCAAAGATAAGAAATTAAAATGTATTTACAGAGAACTTAGCTCTCAGATTAAAATCAGTATGGTTTATTAAGCTTTATTTGTAGGATCACTGTGACTCGGGATGATCAAAAGCTGTGACACTTCGTTTCTGTTGCATTAAAAAGTTGTTTAGTGTTACAGAAGAACCATGCAATTAATAGAAATGTAGGGAGAGCCTTTATAGAAAAATTTACCAGTACAATCCAATACTTTAAAACTAACAAAATTAGCGAAAAGAGAAATATATGGAACGTCAAAAAAGAGAATTAAACTTAACAGGATTTTAGGATAGTATCAGGAAGGATTCTTGAAAAAAATAGCCTATTTTATATTAAAAAATAAGTAACTTGGAACACTGTGATGGAAATTCATGAATTTACCACAAAGTAGCAAAAATAGCACGTTGAAAACCTCCCTGCTACATAGACGATTTTTCAGTCATTGACCCCATAAGAAACACTTGAAATGTCATTGTGCTCTTTCAGCCGTGGTGATCGGAACAGACTCTTTGTGCTATTTGATGGTAGAAACAAGCATAATTGACTGAGAGAAACAGAGCTATGTCCAGAACCATGAAGATAAAAAATTTTCCAGGTGTATCCTTGACTGATTTCAAAGGCTGTCAGCAGGGTGACCCTGTGCATTACAGCCTGGCTAGCTTCTAGTGCCAGGCCCGCTGCCCTGGGTCTTTTCCATGTCATTTATGTTGCTCTTGGCTGCGTAGGTGAACTTTGCTCTCTGTAGGATGTCATGCTTAGGGAAGTTAGAGCTCACCCAAAAAAAGTAGTGTAGGATTTGGTTTTTATCTGAACACCCCATTCCCCAACCTCTACTAGGAACTCTGAAATTTTGTTGGTCATAATTTTAGGTTCAGGTAATTTTAGGTTTTGCATATTAACCTTAATATATTTGTTAGCTGGGGGCGCCTGGGTGGCTCAGTCGGTTAAGCGGCTGCCTTCGGCTCAGGTCATGATCCGGGGGTCCTGGGATCGAGCCCCATGTCCGGCTCCCTGCTCAGCAGAGAGCCTGCTTCTCCCTCTCCCTCTGCCTGCCACTCTGCCTACTTGTGCTGTCTATCTCTCTGTCAAATAAATAAATAAAATCTTTAAAAAAAAAAAAATATATATATATATATATTTGTTAGCTGACATATTTGTGTATATTTATAATTTATGTTATAGAATATTTTATACTTAAAACAAATATTCACTATGCTAATATATAAAACAACTACTTGCTGATGAATATATGTATATTAATATATATTTAATAATATTTAAAAGGTTACAAATATTTAAATAGTTACAGGTGACTACAGTGTTCTTTTTTTTTTTTTAAGATTTTATTTATTTATTTGACAGAGAGAGACACAGCGAGAGAGGGAACACAAGCAGGGGGAGTGGGAGAGGGAGAAGCAGGCTCCCCGTGGAGCAGGGAGCCTGATGTGGGGCTCCATCCCAGGACCCCGGGATCATGATCTGAGCCAAAGGCAGACGCTCAACCAGCTGAGCCACCCAGGCACCCCTACAGTGTTCTTTCTCATGAATAACTTTGAACTCAGATATGTTTTGAAATGGTCAGTATCTTTGTTTCTGTATATTTTCTGTTGTCTCACACTATATATAATTTAAAATTCATCAAAATGAAAAGTTTGAGAATATTAAAATTATGTTAACAAAATGGTATTTAAAGGAAGAGAATTTTAGAAAGTTTAATTCTTGAATCTTAGTTGTTTTAAAACTAAGACTTTAATCATTAACTGGACTAGTGATTACTGAATGAAAATGGGTGTCAGTGAGTGGTTTTAAATAGTACTAATAGTAGTGTCACAGGTGTTCCAATGTTTTGTGAAAGTAATTTCTTACAGTCTTCTCATTTTCATATGTTAAATGCTTTCAGAAACCTAAAAATGGACAGATTGTTACAGAGCACTTAATGGTATATGAAGGAATGATCATAAGGATTTTATTAAAAGTTCATAGGTGACTTGTAAACCTTGAATCACTTTATGATGGTAGCTTTTCATGCCTTTGTTTTAAATCACAGATGCAGCAAATATTTTGGTGATGGGTGTGGAACACTCTGCTAAAGAAGGTGATCCTGGAACAATATTCTTCTTCAGGTAAGACAAGAGAGCAACCCTACTAGGAAATGGGACTGTGGTCAGATAATGTGGTCTTTTTTTTTTCCTCTCTCCGAGGGGTAGAACCACAGATGGTTTATTTTTATCTTTCTGCATTTTGTACCTTTTCTACATTGTAATTTTTTTTCTTTCTCAAATTTTTATTTAAATTCTAACTAATAACATATAGTGTAATATTGGTTTTAGTGATTCTTCACTTCTATATATATGTTACACCCAGTGCTCATCATAACAACTGCCCTCCTTAATACCCATCACCCGTCCAGCCCATCCCCTCACCCACCTCCCATCAACCCTCTGTTTGTTCTCTGTTGTTAAGAGTTGCCTATGGTTTGTTTCCATCTCTCTCTCTTTTCCCCCCCTTCCCATATGTTCATCTGTTTTTTCTTAAATTCCACATGTGAGTGAGATCATACGGTATTTGTCTTTCTTTTTTTTTTTTTTAAGATTTTACTTATTTATTTGAGAGAGAGAGAATGAGAGATAGCACAAGAGGGAAGAAGGTCAGAGGGAGAAGCAGACTCCCTGCTGAGCAGGGAGCCCGATGTGGGACTCAATCCCAGGACTCCAGGATCATGACCTGAGCCGAAGGCAGTCGCTTAACCAACTGAGCCACCCAGGCGCCCAGTGTTTGTCTTTCTTTGACTGACTTATTTCACTTAGCATAATGCTCCATCCACGTCAATGCAAATGGCAAGATTTCATTCTTTTGATGGCTGAGTAATATTCCATTGTGTATATACACCACTTCTTTTTTTTTTTAAATATGGTTTCTTTTTTTTTTTTAAGATTTTATTTATTTATTTATTTATTTATTTGAGAGAGAGAGAGAGCATGAGAGGGGGGAGGGTCAGAGGGAGAAGCAGACTCCCTGCTGAGCAGGGAGCCCGATGCGGGACTCGATCCCGGGACTCCGGGATCATGACCTGAGCCAAAGGCAGTCGCTTAACCAGCTGAGCCACCCAGGCGCCCTATATACACCACTTCTTTGTCCATTCATCTGTTGAAGGACTTTTGGGCTCTTTCCATAGTTTGGCTATTATTGATACTGCTGTTATATGTATCAGGGTGCACGTGGCCCTTCGGATCTGTATTTTTTTGTCCTTTGGGTAAATACCTAGTAGTGCAGTTGCTGGATCATAGGGTAGTTCTGTTTTCAACTTTTTAAGAAAACTTTATACAGTTTTCCAGAGTGACTATACCAGTTTGCATTCCCACCAACAAGATGGTTCCCCTTTCTCTGCATCCTCGCCAGCATCTGTTTTTTGTGTTGCTAATTTTATCCATTCTGACATGTGTGAGGTGGTATCTCATCATGATTTTGATTTGTATTTCTCTGATGCTGAGTGATGTTGAGCATCCTTTCATGTGCCTATTAGCCATCTGGGTGTATCCTTTGGAGAAGTGTCTTTTCATGTCTTCTGCCTATTTCTTAACTGGATTATTTGTTTTTTGGGTGTTGAGTTTGGTAAGTTTTTCATAGATTTTGGATACTAACCCTTTATCTGATATGTCCTTTGCAGATATCTTCTCCCATTCCATAGGCTGCCTTTTAGTTTTGTTGATTGTTTCCTTCACTGTGCAGAAGCTTTTTATCATGCACAGTTTTGTTTCCTCAGAGTATGTGAAGCATCCTACTTTCCATTCATCTTCAGGGCTCCCTACCAGACTCATGCTATCACCCTGCTGTCTTTTCTTCCTTTTTTCTCCTTCTGCAACTCTTTTGCTTTAGTATAGACCACCTTACCTCTCCAGAGACAGCAGACTGGAACCCTGAGTCACATATACTTACTCCTTTTCGTTAAAGGTTGTTTTAACACCAAATACTCCCGAGTAGCTGAGTGAGAATGGTTATGATAATAGAAACCACTTAAAATAATTTCATCTTGTCCTCACAGCTCTTGAGGAGCCCTATTATTCCTATTTTGCAGCTGGGGAAACTCAGGTGAGAGAGATTAAGGGACTTGCCCACAGTCCTGGGATTGTTCAATGACAGAACAGAAACACATGGAGTGTCTGTAAGAACCCAAACTTTGATAAAATCTTTGTGATAACAGTGCTTATGGTTGATGATAACTGAGCTCCAGCTTGGTTCCTGTCAATGCCTTACCTTCCTTTTGACATAACTTTGGAGATAATCAAGAGTTCAACATGTGGCCCAAGTAGAATAGTGCCCTCTTTGGATTTGAGGAATTTGGATTTCCGAGGGCCTTTAGATGAACACCATCCAGTAGAAATACAGTGCATGCCTCATATGTAATAATACATATTCTAGTAGTCACATTTTTAAAAGTTAAAAAAAAGTTTAATTTTAAACACCAATAATAATATATGTCGCCTGAAATGAATTTTAATAATGTGTTTTATTTAACCCAACATATCCACAATGCTTTCATTTCAACATTCAATCAGTCAGTAATTAATTAGATTTTTCCACTGTTCCTTTCACACTGAGTCTTTGAAACTCCCTGCGTGGTTTTCGTTGCCAGCATTCCTCAGCATGGACTAGGCACATTTTAAGGGCTCCGTAGCCCACATGGCCTCCGAGTGCCACGCAGCACAGCCCAGCTTCCTGAAGGCAGAGGGGCATGATCCCAAGACCTCTCATCTGCCCACAAGTGATACCCTGAAGGAATACTCCTCTTGCTGTGGCTTTAGATACTAATCCCGTCCACCTCCTAGACCCTACATGGGTGGGTTGCCACAGCCAGCTGCCTGGTCCCCCCTGCCTCTCTTCTCACCCACTGCCAGTCTCTTTCCCTGTCACAGACAGGAGCAGTGTTCATTGGACGCTTCTGATCCCTACACTCTCCTGCTTAAAATTCCATGGAACTTGACCAAACTCCTTGTCCCTGCCTCTTTGGCCTGATCGCCTACTGCTTGCTCACATCCACAGCCTTGCAGACAACTAGCTGTCTATTCCGAGATGCAGCCCTGCTCCCTCACACCTTCTCCCTGAGCCCAGGGCGTTCCCTCTGCCCTGTTGCTACCTCCCATTTTCTCCTTTGGCTTAGCCCTACATGGGAACGGGGCCTCCCGCAGACATCGTAGAGGACATTCTGCGTAACTCTCCAGGCACTCACCACTCTACCCGCAATTGGAGGTCTGTCTGTCAGTGTTTTCTAAATCAGGAGTTCCTCCAGGATAGGAACTAGGCCATACTCATCTTTGTATCTGATGCAAAGTGCTGACCCACACATATGCTAATAAGCACCATGCTTAAGAAAGGTTTGAATGATGGGGACCACCGAATTTTTACCTTTCCTTCCTCCAGTGCAATAACCCAGAGCCTTAACTTCTCTCTCTCTCTTTTTTTTGTTTTGTTTTCTAATTTACCACCAAAAAAAAGCTCAACATGTCAAACATGTCATTCAGAGGCCTCCTCTGGCTTCATCGTACTGCTCCAAGCACTGTAAGGATGGGCAGCCTTATTCCATGGGTGCTTTTAGCCATCTTTGGCTTTAATTTATCTCCGTCTCTGTATTCCACAACTATTAAAAGCATGATCCTTTATTCTTTCCCCCCCTATAGCAGAATCTGCCTAATGAGAGCTAAGACGGGTCCCAAAATTTTCCTTATTCTGTACATCAGAATTGAACCAGGTATGAAACAGTCTAGATACATGAAGTTATATAGTATTACAATGATACTTACTTTGCAAGCCATGTGAGAAGTCGTGAATTTGGGGGAGCAGGTTTTATCAAGAGTTCAATAATAGCTCTTGTTTTAGCAACTCCATCTAGGAACCATAATGGCAAATAAGTAATAAATCACATTTTTAAAAATTGCCTTTTGGATATATTCTAGAAGTTACCTAAGCATGACTTTATGTATAGCCCTAAAGAATATATTTCCCCCATTAACTTAGTTGGTTCTTTTATTCTTTTAAATCAGAGAAGGAGCTGCTGTGTTCTGGAATGTGAAAGACAAAACTGTAAGTATACATAAAGTATAAAAGTGTAAAAATTTAGTTTTCTGAGAAAAAAATATTAATTATCAGTCAATAATCTGAGCCACTAGAAGATAAATTAACAGATAATCCACAACTTACTTGCTCTGTATTATGTGATATTTATCCTAGCACTTCTGTCTTCTAAAATGATTGTATTTTGGGGCACCTGGGTGGCTCAGTCAGTTAAGCATCTGCCTTGCTCAGGTCAGGAACCTGGAGTTCCAGGATCCGTGCTCAGCAGGGAGTCTGCTTCTCTCTCTCCCTGTACCCCTTCCCCCCACTTGTGTGCTTGCATGCGTGTGCACTCTCTCTCTCAAATAAATAAAATCTTTAAAAAAAAAAGAATTCAAGAGAACAGAGAGAAATTGTCACTTTTTATTCCTTGATATTGTTTAAATTTTTACATTTTTGTAACTTACATATTTTTTAAAAAGATTTAAAGGCTACAAACCATAATGTTACTAGTTGGTTTTCTTTGGGTTGTGGAATAGGATAATTTTAATTAACTTTCCTAATGCTAATCTGTGTTTTCTAAATATAAAAACTATATATTCTCCTGGTGAGTTTAATATCACAAAGAATTTGCCTTTTCCTTAAAAACTAAACAGAAGAGCTTTGCACAGTGACAGGATCGTAGCCAGTGAGGTTTCTCTGAGGCACGAGTATTGCTAATTTAAAACTAATCAAGAGAAACGTCCTCAAATGTAATGAAAAATGTTACAAGCGTTAACCCTATACCATAGTTCTGTACTGAGAGAGTCCGTATAATTCTGGGTTTTCTTCCTTCTCTTCTAGATGAAGCATGTGATGCAAGTCTTAGAAAAGCATGAAATCCAGCCCTACGAAATCGCCCTGGTGCACTGGGAAAATGAAGAGCTTACCTACGTAAAAACAGAGTAGGCAGCATTTTATCAAGTTTACAAAATGGCATCAGGCAGTGGAGGCGGTAAACAGCTTATGCACCTGGAGACTAATTTTAAGACAAAAGTCGTTGGTACAAATCTAAAGCCTAAACAATATAATAAATATTAGTAGGTAAACATAATTATTTGAACTTGTCAGGCTACCCATAAATTAAAATAAATAGTATAACCCCAAAATGCTAAGTGTCCTAAGGAACCTGAATCAGTAAAATGATCTGTCTTCATCAGAATGAACCTAGCAAGTTACTCTAGTAAAGGTTTCTCATAAGTAAGTCCATTTTTCCCCTCTTGATTTTGCATATGTTACTAGTTGGTTTGATCTAGGAGAACCACTGGTAGAAGTGGGGGTGCCTGCAGGAAGTGGGGGCCTTACATAGCACTCCCAGGGAAGATAGGTGGATGGGCAGCATCCCGGCTGGTTTTCTTGTTTCAGCAAGCAGGGGAAGATGGAGAGAGATGGCAGTGCGAACGGGATGGAAAGGCCTTTTTCCTTGGGGAGTTACCCGTCTAGTGGACTATGGAAAAAGAATTGTTTGTATTCAAGGAAGTGATGAAAGCAGAGCTTTAGGAGAATTTGGAAGTGACACCAGCTGTAGAAAGACAAGATGGGGTCAGAGCTAAGTAATAACAGGCAACAGAGACAAACTGCTTGCCCTGTACCAGGCACTGTTCTAGGTGCTCTCCAGGCAGCCTTTCATTTGGTCCTGACAAAAAGCCCTACAAATGGGGTGAACCAGCTTTCGGACAAGGTTCAGAGATGTTTCGTCCTGCCTGAGGGCACCTGACCAGTGAGTGAGGGCCTGGGCCCAGAGTGGATGTACTTGAAAGTGAGGATGTGAACCCGAGAGACACAACAGAGGAAGAGCTAATAGAATTTTATTAATTTTCAGGGCGCCTGGGTGGCTCAGTCTGTTGAGCGGCTGCCTTCGGCTCAGGTCATGATCCCAGGGTCCTGAGATCAAGCCCCACATCGGGCTCCCTGCTCAGTGGGAGGCCTGCTTCTCCCTCTCCCACTCCCCCTGCTTGTGTTCCTGCCCTTGCCAACTCTCTGTCAAATAAATAAATAAAATCTTAAAAAAAAAGAAAGAAAGAAATGGGTCCTATAACCAAACTATGAGAATTTCTGCTCTATTAAAAAAAAAAACAATTTTATTAATTTTCTTATTAAGCACTTGGCCTTGTGGTTACGCTTCCCATGACCTTCCCTTCTGTGCTCTGTTTCCAGATCAGACTGTTCCGAGGCACCCGCAGACACGCATGCACTCATGCACACTCATTATCTTATAGTCTGTGGAGGAGTAAAGTCCCCAACTGGGGTCTCTTTGGATCCCAGAGTCCATGTTTGGTTTCGCCAGAAAGCCCATCGCGGCACCACCGCCGTGGCTGTTCCGTGAGTCCTGCCGGGGGTCCCAGCTGTTTGCTGCCTCAGGAGACTCTGTAGCATTGGCCCGGCTCCTTCATTAAAGCATCCTGTCACCTCTGCTCTGTCTTGTCTTTTCTTTTTCCTTCCACCTG
This sequence comes from Callorhinus ursinus, assembly GCF_003265705.2. Taxonomy (NCBI): domain Eukaryota; kingdom Metazoa; phylum Chordata; class Mammalia; order Carnivora; family Otariidae; genus Callorhinus; species Callorhinus ursinus. The sequence goes on along the minus strand of NW_027397068.1, from coordinate 65,402,481 downwards.
GGGTTGTCAGCACATTCTGTCTCACTGTGTCCCATTGGGTCCACAGCTTTGCCCATCTCTTGCCTCACATCTTCTGTGACGGTTTACCCTATATGTTTCCTATTTGCCTGACATTTATGTTCCCAAGTTCCCACCCTTTCCCTGTCTCCCAGTCCTCCCAAAGCCCCTCACTGTTTCACCACTTCCCCACCTCCCTCCCCGCTCCCACCGTGTCAGTGTGACTTTGGATATCTAGACACTGTGTAGATAGCTTTATATTCAGCATTTGATCCGTTAGCAATTTATTGTGGTCATTTTTCCTTTCTACAAAACATCAAAACACATTTGTTCATTTTGGCTATGTGGATTTCCTATCAATGAACCATTCTCCTATTGAACATTTAGCTTCTTTCCTGATTTTTTACTGTTAAACATTTGACCATAAAAAAGTTTTCCTACACAGATCTTTCTTTGTGTCTTTGATTATTGCCTTAGGATAAATTCCTAGAAGTAGAATTACTCAGATCAAAGGGTATAAGAGCATTTATAAGATTCTTGGTACAAATTGCCAAAATGACCTCTAGAAAGAGTATAAGGTGACTACTTCAAAAGAAAAAAAAAATTTTTTAAGAAAAAATAAAGAACTTTTTAAGATTTAGAAGATAATTTTTTTTCCCTTTTCACAGGGGACAGTCGAAACTTCACAGAGGGGAAATCAGATTAAATTCAGAGCTGGATATAGATGACGCCATTCTAGAGAAATTTGCTTTCTCGAATGCTCTTTGCCTTTCAGGTAAGTTAATGCTACTGATCAGAGAAAAGTGTTACATAGTTTTCATTTCAGCGGGGAAGTTTAAGCATTCAGTAAAGATTTAGGCATGTTTTCACAGATTACTTAGCAAAGCCTTAACATTTCTTTCCCAGAGGAAAAAAAACAGAGAATAAAGTAGAGTTGTCTGTGCTGAAGCTATTCATTCTTTTTTAACTGTACGGATAAAACTTACCCTCTCCAAAAATATTTTTTGTACCATCGTTACCCCCTTTGTTTTCCTGTCCTCTTCTGCGTGGTGGTGGCTCTCGGGTTGTCCCTAATCCAGGCAGAGAAAGCCCAGTGTGACTGGGTGCAGGCCTCTGGGGAGAAGCGCACGCCGGTTCCTCCCAGCGGTGGGTCGGAGATCCATGCGCTGAATAAAACTGCAGACGTTCTCTAGGAATTGTATGGCCCTCCCCTACACTCAGCTGCGGCTGACGTGGCCTTGTCCACGCCACTCCGGGAGGCTTCGGGGGCTCGCGAGCTTTACACACAGCCCTGAGGGGAGAAGGAGTAGGAGGGACGGCGGGAAAGGCCTGGTTCCTGCTCCGTCCACAGAGCCACACTTCCCTTCAGGGTGTACCTTATCCTCTCTGGGTTTCTGAGATGCAGCATCAGAAAATCAGGAATTCTACCAAATAGTGCTTTGGTCGGCCAGCAGGGCTTGGATATCTACTGTTTCCTCCCTCTTTTTCATTTTAGCGCTATCCTTGATAATGATAATGAACTGTGCTTAAGTTTCACTTGCACATTGTTAGCACATTTGCTTCTTAAACTCTTGTTGAAATGGTGGTGAAGGTACCGGGCAATTAATGATGCATTCTGTCTAAACATGAATATGATGATGAGAAAATGTTCCATTGTTATTCATTTTTTCCCCCCAGTGAAACTGGCTATTTGGGAGGCATCACTGGATAAATTTGTTGAGTCTATTCAGTCAATTCCAGAGGTAATTATACCAGTTTTATGCTTGTTTTCAAGGATTGATCTCTATTTGGGAAAAATACTGTTTTCCCACCCTAACAATATACTTAGGAGTGCAATAAAGTAGTAATAAATGCTAGAAAAGCTACACTGAATTTAAGCAAAAACAGAACATTCATTATATCTAAAATTAAAAAATTTTAGATATATATTTTTTTTACTTTTGAAAACTTAGAATTCTAATTACTTTCTTCTGGTGGTGTAATATTTTTAACATAACTATGCTTTTTTAAAAAGTGAGGTATTTCCTCTCTAAGGAAGAGGATTATGACCAGTCTTCTTGATTGAAAAGTGTTTTGCTGAATTATGAGACAGATAGTGGCTTGAAAAGTACATATTAAGTTATATCAGAATACGCCAAAACTCAGGTTTACTGTAATTTTGTTTTTACTGTGAAAGAATGACAGAGTTATACTTGGGAAGAGAGGCCCTGCTTTTTCAATAAGAGATTAGAAATGTAGATCCTAGAAAATGCTATTGAGAAGGGAAATGGAACAAGGGAATATACAATTTCTACCTAATAAGATGTTGAAATTTCGAAGAGAAATGACTGAGAGACATCAACCAAGAGATGTATTTACATCTGCTCTAGAATGTGCTTTATGGTCCTGTCACTTGTTGGAGATATGTTTGTATGGACGTATGTATGTATGTGTGTATTTTTTTCCCTCCCAAATAGGCTTTAAAAGCTGGGAAGAAAGTGAAACTATCTCATGAAGAAGTTATGCAGAAAATGGGTGAACTCTTTGCCCTGAGGTAGAATTTTCTCTGTAAATAAAATTAATGTATGTGTGTAACAGTCTGAAGAAGACATTCCTGTACGTGTATGGTGAAAGGCGAGCGTGTGCCCTGATGGGAAGTGTATGCACTTTCACCTCACAGATGTTAAGCCGGCAAGGGGGCTCTTACCCATTAGAGGCGCTTGGGCTGTACTAGGACTGCCCTGCAAGAAATTCTGCGTTCGCCCAGACATCACAATTAATCTACATTAAATCTATGTAAAGAAGCCCAGTAGATGTTCTTTGTGGGTAGAAAGATATATTCTAGAATTTGGGTAGTGGGAATTCTCAGTAAAAATATCTCATTGCATCTGGAGAATATAATGCTAAGCAAAATAGGCCAGTCAGAGAAAGACCAATACCATATGATTTCACTCGTATGTGGAATTTAAGAAACAAAACAAATGAACAAAGGGAAAAGAGACGAACCAAAAAACAGACTCTTAACTATAGAGAACAGATGCAGATGTTGGGGGGGCGGGTTGTAGAAATAGGAGAAGGGTACACTTATCATGACGAGTACTGAGCAATGTATCGAATTGATGAAGCTCCATATCGTACACCTAGTATAACTAATATAACACTATAAACTACACTGGAATTAAAATAATATATATATTATATATAGGAAGTAAATAATATATATATATTAAGATAATATATATATTATTGCATGATATTGCTAAATAGAAGCAAGTGCTCCGGAAACGTTATATACTGTGTGTCAACTCTTGAGACGTGCCGTGAGATGCCAGAGCTGGGACAGATGCTACGACAGTGCTTTTTTTTTTTTTTTTTTTA
>NW_027397068.1:65358270-65399027 GCF_003265705.2 Callorhinus ursinus | reverse complement strand
GACTCGATCCCAGGACTCCAGGATCATGACCTGAGCCGAAGGCAGTCGCCTAACCAACTGAGCCACCCAGGCGCCCACGACAGTGCTTTTTTATCCCAGGATTAACCTCTTACACTGAAATAACTCCTTTAGCTTTATTGGGTATGGATTCCGTCACATTCCCTCTAGGGCATACAGAAAAGGAAAGCAAGAGGGAAGTTAGGGCAATGACAGCTAAGTCCCAGCCGACCTGTAAGACCTCATCCATTTTAAAGATGCTGTCTATTCTCAGAGATGAGAAGGAACGGTGTCTTAAGACTGGCGAAGGACATCAGTGCATCATTTTAAAGAAGTTTCTGAGAAGGTGTTCAGTTTATTCCATTTCTGCAATTTGCCCAGGATTTATGGGATGAAACATCCTGAATCTTGGCACGCTTCTCACCATGCAGCATCGCTCAGTGTCTTGTCCCTCCAAGTACATGGCACGAGCTGCTAGGGATCGCCGTAAAGGGTTTGAGGGCTGTTCCACATTTCCCCGTAGGGATTGGCCTAGAAAGAAGTGGTCCAGGATTTCTTCACCTCTGCGTTCCTCAGCTCATCTGAAGCCTTGAGCTCTCTAAGAAGTGGGGTGGAGACAGTCTCTATCCTCTTCTCTTGGTAATGCCAGCAGAATTTGATATGGCAGATGATAATCCTATCAAAACTCAGAAGTTAGGATTAAATATACGTAGGTTTGTGAACAGTTTCTGTAGTCTTACTGTTCTTATCCTAAGTGTTCTTCTCTTTACCATAAAAGTGCTTGTGCGTTATTAAAAGGAACACGGTAAATCTATGAATAGGTACATGGCAAGTTACAACATTGGGTGAAAAATTAAGTCCAAATTATGTATGGTACGATCCAATTTGTGTAAACAAACAAAAATGAGTATTCGTCTTTATCTCGCTCTGTATGCATACCACACATACACACGAATGTATGCATGGAACAGGTCTGGAAGGACACCATAAAGTGCTCATGGGGCCTCAAGGATTTGAGTTGTGTTTTAGGGTAAGAGGGCCAACTACTGTTTTCTGAGTTCTTCTCTAGGGCTTTCTTTGTTACAGTGAACAACTATATATATGTTACTTCTGTGCCTTAGATTTTCATTTAAAAGAAAGCATAGGCCTCTTACGTAAAAAGGTAGAAATTAAGAATGTGTGTGTATGTGCTTGTCCAGTGTTTGCACGAACACTGGGAGAATGGAGAGTAAGCTAACAGTGGTTCCGTGTCGTGGGTGGGAGAAAGGGAAAGATGGGAAGAAGAATAGGAGTGAGATTTGTCAGTTTACCTTTTCTCTCTTTTTTACTTTTAAGGCATATGATTACCTATCCATCAAAAAATGTGTGTATCTTGTAAAAGTTAATGAAAACAGAAAAAAGCTCAGAAATTGAAAGCAAAATGAGAGGGGTTTTTTTTTTCTAACTACTTCATAAATAACATTAACGTTAAAGATTGAGTTAATTTGGTTGCAAATTTTGAAATTCTTATGTAAATCTTTTTATTTATATATTTCTCAGAAGTATTACAAAGGTCAGCATTAACAAATATCTTTGTAAAGTACTTTGTAAAAAGAAAGAAAATAGGGACTGTGATTTTTTAATTCAAGATAAAAAAGTTAAAATTTTTGGTTTTTTTTAAGACACCGTATAAACTTGAGTTCAGACTTCTTGATCACTCCCGATTTCTACTGGGACAGAGAAAACCTGGAACAACTTTATGATAAAACTTGTCAGTTCCTTAGCATTACTCGTCGAGTTAAGGTATGTATTTTGCACTTTTACTGAGAAAGACACATCTCTGCTTATAATTTGTGTGACCATGTGGAAGAGTAAATGTGTTTAACTGGTTTTGGAGAAATATCTTGTTTGACTTTGATTCAGATCTCTGGATTTCCCCTTCCCCATCTCCTAGATACAGACAGTTTTCAATACTTTTCTTTATTGCATCAGAGAATATTCTGATACTTGCTCTGCAGACTAGGTAAAAGTAGTGAGAGTTTAGAGGCCTACTCTTCCTTCAGCAAGCTCTTGTCAAGTCTCAAGCAAGACCTGAACCCAGGAGTTCACGGGTCCCAGGACTGTGATCATGGCAGCAAGAATAGAAATGAATTCAAGAAGGAATCCTCTAAGACAAATCAAGCAATTGGAGGCCAGGGACAGGGAAGAGTCAAGGATGACTGATGTTTGACAGGGAGGAAGATGGCAGAACACAGACAGGTGGGGCCAGGGGAGTGGAGGAGCAAAATTTAAGATACGTTGCGAGTAAGTGGCAGGAAGCCCTCCAGTGAGAACCATCACGCAAGCATTTAGAAGCATGGAAGCAAAATTGAGAAGAGTGACCTAGGTATCAAGAGAACGATGAAAGTGGGTGGAGGTGGTCATGATGGAGATAAACCACGTGGGGAAGGAGGGCAGGAAACAAAATGGATATTGTACGATGTGTGCACATAGTTCTATGACCTTTTATTACGTTGAGGTCCACGTAACCACGTGGTCAAATGCAGAGCTGTTCTGTCACCACAAAGATCTCCTTGACCTGCCCCTTTCTGGTCACACCCCCTCCGCTCCCCACCATCCCGAACCCCTGGTATGAGTAATCTATTCTCCATTTCCGTAATTTTGTCATTTTGAAAATGTTCTATAAATACAATCCCTACAGTGTGCGACTTTTAAAACGGACCTTTTCTCCTTGAGCATAATGCCCTTGCCATCCGTCTAAGTTGTCGCCTGTGTCAAACCCTGCCCTCCTGTGCGTTACTTAAACATTTTTTGGAATTCCATTTTGATTTATCTATCTGTATATTTTTAGTATAACTCTTTGCATAGATATTTAGTGGTTGCCCTAGATATTATATTATACATACATAGCTTATCACAGTCCACTGGTTTTGACATTTTACCAGATTAAATCAAGTACAGAAATCTGCTATCCTTTACATCCCTTTACCCTCCAACATTTACAATATAATTGCCTGAACTGTTTTTCTGCAGATACCGAGAACTCCATCGCTGTTACAATTTTTGCTTTAACCATCAAATATAATTTAGAAAACTCAGGAGAAGGAAATTCTATTGTATTTGCCTATATTTTCATTCTTTGTGTCATTCTTTTTTCCTTCATGATGTTCCATGATTTCTTTTATTGATTCCTTCCTGTTTCAAGAACATTTTTTAGTTATTCCTTTAGGATAAGTCTGTAGAAACAGATTCTCCTAGTTGTCTTTTCTCTGAGACTCTCTTGATTTCCCCTTCCTTCCAAAGGATATTTTCACCAGCTCTAGGATTCTGGGCTGACCATTCTCTTCCAGCACCCGAAAAATGCTGTGGCGTCTAATTCTAGGCTACTGGGTTTCTGATGGGATAATGTGAACGTCAGGTCCTTTCTTACACTCCCACACGTATGTGAGGCTCTGTTCACCTGTTTTCTAGTCTGTTTCCTCTGTGTTGTTCATATGGGATCATTTCCATCGATCTGTCGAGTTCACGGATTCTTTCCTTCATCACCCTCATTCTGCTGCTGAGCCCATCATTGGGTTTTTTATTTTGCTTACTGTATCTTTCAGTTCTAAAATTTTCCTATGATTCTTCTTATGCTTTCTATCTCTTTGCTGGGACTTTGGTTGTTTTTTTGGGTCATTTGTTTCAAGCATGTTCATAATGCTTATTGAAGCAGTTTTATGATGACTACTTTAAAATTCTTGTCAGATAATTTCAGCATCTGATTTATCTTGATGTTAACATCTACTGATTATCTTTTCTCAGTCCCTCCCACTAAGTTAGTACCTCCAGTTTCCGTCATTGCCTCAAGTGTTATGTTCAAGTGTTTTTGCTTCATATACAAGGACCTTCATGTTCTCGCCTCTTTTTCAATCTTATTTCCTACCACTTCCCCTCATTCATCCTATGCCCCATCAAAAATAAATGACTTACGGTGCGCCTGGGAGGCTCAGTTGCTTGAGCATCCTGCTCTTGATTTTGGCTCAGGTCATGATCTCAGGGATGTGGGATCAAGCCCCGCATCAGGCTCTCTCCTTCCCCCAGCTTGTGCGCATAGGCCCTCTCTCTCAAACAAATAAATAAAATCTTAAAAAAAAAAAAAAAGGACTTAGGATTTCAGCAGCCCACCATGCTTCATGGAATGCTATGGCAGCTCTGGTATCTACAAACTTTTCTCCAGGCCAGACATTTCCCCTTGAATAACAATATCGAAATTACCTTAGTTGTCACTGACCTATGTGGTCCCAACTACAGTTGTCACTGACCTTATCACCACCTCTGGCTGTATGGGCGCCTTCCAGCACAGGAGAGCAGAGGTCATTGCCAGCAGTCAGGGAAAGAGGCCCATCTTTAACTATGTCACCTTTAGCTGACACGAAAAGATTGATCAGTGATACTATAAGATTCAAATTTCAGTGGATTCCAAAATGGTTTTAGAGACTAAATGTCTTAACTAGACACGATTTGACAATCCAGGTGTCCGGTCGAAAAGCATTGGATTTGCATGGTTGTGGATTGGGCTGAAGTTCCAGAGGCTCTAAAAGGGATGCCAAAAGCTTTACAGAGTTGAGGGATCTCCTGTGATTGTATTAGTTAGCTATTACTGTGAAACAAATTGTTCCAAAACCGACTGGCTTAAAACAGCACTGTGTCAAACCCTGCCTGACAGTCTATGGGTCAGGAACCCGGGTCCAGCTTAACCAGGGCCTTCAAGTCTCTCTCAAGGCTGCAGTAATCTCGGGGATCGGCTGGGAAGGTGAACTTCCTAGTTAACCCGTGTGTTGTTGACAAGACTCAGTTCATCTCAGGGTGTTGGGCTGAAGCCTCAGTTCCTCACAAGCTGTTGACCAGAGGCCTCCCTCAGTTCCCTGCCCCATAATCTTCTCTGGGGAGCAAGCACCTCCCAATGTGGCAGCTTGTTTCATCAGCCCGAGCAGGTGAGAGAAGGGGGCAGAGCACTACCAAGGCAGGACTCACAGTCTCTTGTAACCTAATCACAGCAATTACAGCCTATCACTTTCGTTGTATTCTCTTTGTTAGAAACAAGTCACTGGGCCCAGCCCACAGTCCAGGGGATGGGGTGAACGAGGACCTTTGGGTGGCATCTTAGAAGTCTGCCTAATACAGATGTCAGATTTTGAAAAAGGTGGAGAAAATTTTAGAAACCTACTTAGTAAGCACTCTGACCCCCATCATCCTCACAGTGCTGTTACTTGAAAGATTCCCTGCTTCATGCCACCACCGGAACTGCCAGCAAGCATCACTGGTCTCGTGTTCTGAATCATCAGTAAGCCAACTGCCACTGCCACGTGGCTTGGGCAAGAAGGTTGATGCCAAGGAAATAACCTGATCTCTTACCTGGAAGGTGGCCATTTTTGTGTCTCTCCTCCTTATACAAGATGGGATTATTGGCCTCGAGTCTACAACTGAGGACACCTTGAGTGAAGAATACCTTGACAACAAAATGGTCAGCTAATTCATGGCCAAGATCAAGTGCAAACATAAGAAAAACATCAGTGAGAACAAAAGGGCTCTGTAGGCTCCGCCCCCTCTACTTGTAGTATGCTGAGCACCCCCTGTCTTCCAGTATCAAGGCCAGTTTAAGATCGAGTCCCTCCATGAAAGGATTGACGTGTAACCACTGTCACACATCAGCAGTTGGGAGAATCAGATGCTACCCAGTCTCTGGCACCCTAGACCTGTGGAGAAAGCCCCATGCAGTGCCAGCCAGACAAGGCACTAATCCCTCTGGGTGGCTATATTTATAGCCCCAAGATTTAACATCTCCTATGAGAAGAAGTAAAATTGAATTTATTCACAGATGACAGGATCTTATATGTAGAATGTCCTGAAGAATCTACAGAAAAGCTATTCCAGGGATGCCTTAGTCGGTTGGGCGTCTGCCTTCGGCTTGGGTCATGATCCCAACTGGGATCGAGCCCCGCATCGGGCTCCCTGCTCAGCGGGGAGCCTTCTTCTCCCTCTGCCCCTCCCCCTGCTTGTGCACTCTCTTTCTCTGACAAATAAAATCTTAAAAAAAAACCTACTAGAACAAATTAGTGAATTTATCAGGTTGCAAAATGCAAGGTCACTTATAAAAAGTAATTTTCTTTATACTACCAATGAACAATTGGAAAATGAAAATTATGGAATACCATTTACAATAACATCAAAACGTCAGATTACTTAGGAATAAATTTTTTTTATTTTTTTTAAGCTTTTATTTATTTATTTGACAGAGAGAGAGCAAGAGAGGGAACACAAGCAGGGGGAGTGGGAGAGGGAGAAGCAGGCTTCATGCTGAGCAGGGAGCCCGATGCGGGGCTCGATCCCAGGACCCTGGGATCATGACCTGAGCTGAAGGCAGACGCTTAACGACTGAGCCACCCAGGTGCCCCTTAGGAATAAATTTTTTTTAAAAAGATTTTATACATTTATTTGACAGAGAGAGCACAAGCAGGGGGAGCAGCAGAGGGAGAGGGAGAAGCAGGTTTCCCACCGAGCAGGGACCCCGACGCAGGGCCCAATCCCAGGACCAAAAGCAGACGCTTAATGACTGAGCCACCCTGGCACCCCTCAGGAATAAATTTTTTTAAAAAATAAGATCTGTACCCTGAAAACTACAAAACATGGCTAAGTAACTAAATGAATGAAGACATACACCTACCATGTTTGTAAAACAGACGACTCAATATTATAAAGATGTTACTTCTGGAAATTGACCTGTGGATTCAACTCAATCCCTATCAAAATCTCAGCAGGCTTTTTTTATTTTAGAAGTAACAAGCTGATTTTAAAATGTAAATGCAAGAGTCCTAAACTAGCCAAAGCAATTTCGAAGAAAGGACAAAATTGTAGGACTTTTATTATCTGATTTTAAGACTTGAAGAAAATCAAGCTGCAGTAATCAGGATACTTGAATATTGGCATAAGAACAGACATATAGATTAGTGGAACAGAAGAGAGTTGAGAAATACACATATAAGCAATTGATTTTTTTTAAAGATTATAGTTATTTGAGAGAGACAGCACACCAGCAGAGGTGGGGGCAGAGGGAAAGGGAGAAGCAGACTCCCCGCTGAGCAGGGAGCCCGATGTGGGACCCGATCCCAGAACTCCAGGATCATGACCTGAGCCGAAGGCAGTCGCTTAACCAACTGAGCCACCCAGGCGCCCAAGCAATTGATTTTTGACAAATATAAATCAGTTCAGTAACAAAGGGATAATATTTTCAACAAATGGTGCTGGAACAATTGGATAACCGAACACTATCCTTTAATTCACACCATTTTAAAATGGATCAGAGAGGGCGCCTGGGTGGCTCAGTTGGTTAAGCGACTGCCTTCGGCTCAGGTCACGATCCTGGAGTCCCGGGATCGAGTCCCGTATCGGGCTCCCTGCTCAGCGGGGAGTCTGCTTCTCCCTCTGACCCTCCCCTCTCTCATGCTGTCACTATCTCATTCTCTCTCTCAAATATATAAATAAAATCTTAAAAAAGAAATTAAAAAAAATGGATCAGAGACCTAAATATAAAAGCTAAAATTATAAAACTTCAGAAAGAAAATATAGGGGGAAAGCCTCATGACCTTCAGCCAGGCAAAGATTTCTTAGGACAAAAAAAAAAAGCATGAGGGGCACCTGGGTGGGTCAGTTGGTTAAGCGACTGCCTTCGGCTCAGGTCATGATCCTGGAGTCCCGGGATCGAGTCCCACATCCGGCTCCCTGCTCAGCGGGGAGTCTGCTTCTCCCTCTGATCCTCCCCCTTTTCATGCTCTCTCTATCTCATTCTCTCTCTCTCAAATAAATAAATAAAATCTTAAAAAACAAAAAGCATGAATCCTGGGGGGGAAAACTTCGTGAGTTGAGCTTCATCAAAACTAAAAAACTGCTCTTTGAAAGACACTGTTAAGAATATGAAAAGGCAAGCCACACAGCCTGGGAGGAAACATTCTCAGTAGACATACCCGACAAAGGACTTATCCAGCATATACAAAGAACTCTTTCTACTCAATGTTTAAAGGACAGCCCAGTTTTTTTAAATGCGCAGAAGAGGGGCACCTGGGTGGCTCAGTTGGTTAAGCAGCTGCCTGTGGCTCAGGTCATGATCCCGGGGTCTGGGTGTAGGGCTGTCTGCTCAGTGGGGAGCCTGCTTCTCCCTCTGCCCCTCCCCCTGCTCACCGTCACTCTCGCTGGCTCTCAAGTAAATAAATAAAAATTTATTTAAAAAATAAAAATAAATATATATAAATGAGCAAAAGATTTGGACACCTCACAAAAAAAAAATAATGCAATGGCCAAATGAGCATGAAAAGATGTTCAACGTCCTTGTTCACCAAGGAAGTGCGATTAAAACTACAATGTGATTTCACTACACACCCATTAAAATGGCTAAAATTTAAAAGACTAATGCCAAGTATTAATAAGGATGTGGAGCAATTGGAACTTCATTACTTGTGGGAATATAAATTGGTACAACAGCTTGGCAGTTTTTCATAAAATTAACCATTGTGTTACTGTAAGAGTCAACAATTCTACTTCTCTAACTATTTTACCAAGGAGAAATGAAAACACATGTCCTCATGCTGTCGTACACAAATGTTCACAGCAGCTTTATTCATAATAGCCCAGAACTGGAAGCAGTCAGGTGCCCATCAGTAGGTGAGTGGATAAACAAATTGTGGCATATCCATACAGTGGAATACCACTCAGCAACAGTAAGTTAATTACTGATCCATGCCACAACATGGGTGAATATCAGAATCATGCCAAGTGAAAAAATCTAGACACAAAAACATGTGCTCTTGTATTTCTGGGATCTAGAAAGACAATTCGAATCAATAGGTACAGAAAGTAGATCAGTGATTCCTTGGAGCTGGGGAGGCGTGAGTGGATGGGGCTATAGATTCCAAAGGAGCACAAGGGAACTTTTGGAGGTGATGGAAATGTAGTGTGGGCAGTTACAAGGGTATGCATTTGTCAAAAGTCTTCCAATTTTGCACTTAGAATGGCTGCATTTTATCCTGAGTAAATTATGCCTCAGTAAAGCTAATTTGAAAATAAAGCATCTTGTGAGAATTCTGTAATAACAGACTAAACAAAAACATCAGTGTTGATGAGACACATTCACTGGGGACAAGTTTGAAAGCACTCAGAGTTACTGCTCTTGGATGTCTCTTTTTCTCTTGGAATGGAGACTCATGGTGGAATCGTGATCAGTGTGATGAGGTATAAAGTCATTGCCACCAAGCAGATGCAGACTTTCTCTACCTCTTCTGATAATCAGCCTGCTGTGCTTAATTGAGTCAATAAAAGTGGCTGAGCGATAACCAAGATAACCAGCTGCTTCCCCAGCCCATCCTGTCTTCCCTCAAATCATGGTTCTGTAATACTGATGCCCAGAGTGTCCTTCACATGTCCCCCGTGGACAAGACCACAGGAAAGGAGAAACAAGATCATGGTCACCAATTATGAAGGTGGTTTGAGGGTATTGCTCAGAGGAGAGGTATAAAGATAAGGATGTCTTTCAAGAACTTCCTCAACATGAGTGGTACGTTCAACAAGAATGCCAGAGTTGAAGATAAGAAAGGTCAAAGCAGGATCAATAATGAAGATGAAGTACAATGAAATCATCAACTAGCGGGACAAAAATCAAACTGCTAGGAAGGAAGGGGAAACCTGGACAAAGTGCCACTGCATCATCACTCTGCTAACCCAGGAGGGACACCTCCAGTGGAGACACCATTGGAGGGCTGACTGCATAGCCCAGAGACCCGGTGGGGTGGAGTCCAGTCAGTCCCCAAATTGGAAAAGTCCTGGAACAAGTCAGTTCTGTGGCAGTTTTTTTTTTTTTTAATCTCGTATGAACTAGATATAACGAAAGTACTGCTGGCTTCTCAGTCCTTAACTCAGTACATTGGGAGAATGCATACACTGCAGTTAATCAGAATAAAAATTAGAGTCTTTTTAAATTTCACACCATCATAGATACATCTGTAGCTGATTTTCAAGTTGATGTGATTTGATTTGTTTGGTACCTTTGAGCCAGGACCATCCCTGGTTGCATTTTGCCTAATGAGCCCAAGTGTCACGTCCTTGGGAAGGTTTCGCATCTGGTCTGTGCCTCTGTGTTTATGGAGTACTTTGTACAAATCCCTCGCGTGCAGCCCTTACACACTGCATCTTCGTGTTCTGATTACGCGTACAGACCGGGTTCCTGGTGAGGGCCTTCTTCCAGTTCATAGACCACCACCTTCTTACTGTGTCCTCACATGGCAGGAGAGAGTGCTGTCTCGTGGCCCCTCCTCTTCCTGTGAGGACACTAATTCCATCACACTAACTCATCCATGCCCTCATGACCCCATCTATACCTGATCACCTCCCAAATGCCCCATCTCCAAATACCATCACCTTAGGCATTAGGGTTCCACCATAAGAATTTAAGGGGGACACAAACATTAATTCCATAATACCAACAGTCCCCGAAACTCCACTTTATTTTTTCTTTAGGAGCTAAAATTCAAGACTCATTTTAATTATCTTTATAAATTACATATTTCTACCACATCTTTATTGGATTCTAAGTTAGGAACTGGGGCAAGATAGCTAAAAGTAGAAGAAGCAATGTATTAGGGGGGAAAGGGACTTACAGGAAATTGGAGCTACACTCGTGGGATTCCCCCTCTCCTTCCTTAAAACACAGCAGCAAAAGGGATAGAAGCTACTTTCCCCCCCCCCCAAATATCTAAATATATGATGGGCACACCAGAGACGGAGGGATTATTTGGCTCATGGGCCCAGAGGGCAAGGGATGTGGATTGGGACCTCTAGCGGGTAGTTGGCTGCGGGGCGTGATGGCCACATGGGTTTGAACTACATTTCACTTTATCTAATGGACTTGGACATTCTGTTTCTGAAAACTCATTACATAGCAACTAAAACTTTCGCTCATCAGAATTCCTTTGGTAACTGACAGTTTTTATGGAACTCTCCTCACATCTCACATCCCACTGAATCTGTCTCCCCTTTAGCAGAGGTACCCAATTATCATTACCGTCGCCACCTTCGTGGCTTGATTGAGTCGTTACAGCTAATTGTTCTTCATCTCCCAGGCCCGCTCTGAGCCATCTTTTTGGTGTTGTCTTCCACGAGTTACCAAGCATACTTAAAAGTTCCCAGACTATGCTTCTCAGCGTATTTTCCTTTTTTTTTTTTTTTAAGGTTTTATTTATTTATTTGAGAGCGAGACAGAACACAAGCGGGGGTGGGGGGGCGCAGAGAGAAGCAGGCTCCCCGCGGAGCAGGGAGCCCGATGCGGGCCTCCATCCCAGGACCCCGGGATCACGACCTGAGCCGAAGGCAGCCGCTTCACCGACTGAGCCGCCCAGGCGCTTCGTCTCAGCAGCGCTCCTCTTCGGCTCCATGACTTCTGCTCCCGTGTTTCTTGATGATTTTCAAGTGCATACCTCCGTGCTCTGCTTGCCTTCCAGGTGTTTCCCATTGCCTACTAAATCACGCACGTCTTCCACGCTGACATATCTCGTAGTATCCCTTGGAGAGTCGGTTCTCTGAGTCACTCCACACTAGAATGTCGGCTCCCTGAGATCAGAGACCAAGATTATTTTCTTCCCTGTTATCTTCCCAGTTCTTGGGCAAGGCCTCACATAGAGCACATGCTCAGTAAATATTTGTAGAATTAATCGGTGATTAAGATTTCAAAATGAAACCCATGGTATTCTCCCAGAAAACACTGAACCTTCTCTGTTCTCCCTTTGGGCTTGTGGCAGGACCACTGGCCTCCTCCGTCCGTCCGTCAACCAGAAAACCGAAAGGCATGGTGGTTTCCTCTTTCTCCTTCACCCTCCACGTCCAGTCACACTGCCCTTTTCATTTTCTTCTCAGTGCCATTCGTGCATTAACAGATATTTACGGAAAGTCTGCATGATAGGCCCTGGGCTGGTGAAACGGGGACGCCATCCTGACCCCTGCCTTCAGGCCCCCCGCCTATAACACTCCTGCTGCCGCTCCCCACCTTTCTCCTCTGGACTATTCTCAGACCTTCTTGACTGTTCCCCAGCCTCTCCGCCGGACCCTTTAGCTGGAAGGCAGAGATGTGTCTGTATTACTCACCACTCCATCTCCTCTGCCCAGCACAGTGTAGTCCACACAACCAATGTTTGAAGACTGAACAAAGGACCCCACATTACCTACAGAATAAAATTCCAACGTTGCAGCATGGTGTAGTAAGTTTCTCTTGGGGCTGTAACAAATTATCCCAAACTGGCTTAACATGAACGTATTGTATGACAGCTCTGTAGGTCAGAAGTCTGACATAGTCTCTGAGCCCGAATCAAGGTGCTGGCAGCGTTGTGTTCCTTTCTGGAGGCTCTGTGTAGGAAAAGGTGCTTCCCTTGCCTTTTGCAGTTCCTACAGGTTGCCCACATTCCTTGGCTTGGAGCCCCTTCCATGTAACAGATGCGTTGAGGTCTCCTCACGTGGCATCACTTTCCTAAGCTCTTGTACTTGCCAGTTCCACTTTTAAGGATCCCTGTGATTCCACTGGACCCTCCCCCGCCCCCAGATAATCTAGGTTTATCTCCCTGTCAGGGTCAGCTGATTTCCAACATTAATTCCATACGCAGTCATAACTCTCCTTTGCCATGTCCTACTCACAGGTCCCAGGAATTAGGGGCTACAGTTCCTCTCACAATTTGGCACTAACTTACCTTTTTTTTTTTTAAAGATTTTATTTATTTATTTGAGAGAGAGAGAGAGAGAGAAACAGCATGAGGGGGGAGAAGGTCAGAGGGAGAGGCAGGCTCCCCGCTGAGCCGGGAGCCCAATGCGGGACTCGATCCCAGGACTCCAGGATTATGACCTGAGCCGAAGGCAGGCGTTTAACTGACCGAGCCACCCAGGTGCCCGGCACCTGCCAATTTAGAGCCTACTTCACATTTACCACCTCTGTGATACCATCCCTGTTTTCTCGTGCTCCCTCATCCGTGTGCATGTAACATGCGTGACTCTATAGCTAAATGAAATAGGAAGCATGCGCTAATGGGGACTCTATTGCTTGCACACCACAGAAAAGTTTGAACGAGCTTACCTGTCTATCACCACGTACTGCTGAGAAGAACAAGGCTAGAGTGTGGGGGTGGGGAACGTCTGTCGCACAGACCCAGTTAAATCAGTCAGGACTCCTTCCTCAGCACCTGCCCCAAGGAGCCAAGTTGGCGTCCTTGTGGCCTTCTCTGTGGGAATGGGAGAAATGGGTGTGGGAAGAGGGAATTTCCAAGCTACGTTTCACTCTGCCTGGCAACTTCAAAGGACTGGATGTGTCCCACGCTTTGGCCAACCATAGGGAAGTGGGCATTATGGTTGGCTAAGCCTGGGTCATATAGCCACCCCTTCACCCTGGGGCTTTTGTGGGGAGCGCTGGGGAGGGTGTCAGGTAGGTGCTGAGATCATGGTTGGCCACATCCGGTGGTTGAAAATAGTGGAAGAGTAACTCCCCAAGGTGTAGGGGCCGGGGGAAGGGTGCTGAGCCACCAGCAGATGGCTGTGAGGCAGAATGAAGTAAGTGCTAAAACAAGGAAACCAAGTGCTTTAGGAGCACCGAGGAAAGAGCAGGCTGGGAAGGCAGAGATGCCATCCTCTGAAGCATGACTGGACCAAATGATCTGGGATTGTTTCATGGTATTGAGAAGGCAATGGACTGGTAAAATGTTTCAAAGCTGTTGAATAGGGGAGTGACATGATCCAACCCAACTGCTTAGAATGAGAACTCTGATGCCAGTGGGGGGCGGGGGCAGTGGATCTGTTCTTAACAAATAACGAATATTTCATGTAGTATTAAGGAAAGCTAACAAGGGGATAGATTCAAGACTGTCCACCATGGGGCATAACTATAGGGAGTGGGAATTAGAGATCAAAGATCTCCACCCCAGGGGCGCCTGGGCGGCTCGTCCGGTGAGCGACTGCCTTCAGCTCAGGTCATGATCCCAAAGTCCCAGGATCGAGTCCCATGCCAGGCTCCCGGCTCAGCGGGGAGCCTCCTTCTCCCTCTGCCTGCCACTCCCCCTGCTGGTGCGCTCTCTCTCTCTCTCTCTGGCAAATAAATAAATAAATAAATAAATAAATAATAAATAATAAATAAATAAATAAATAAATAAATAAATAAATAAATAACGTCAAAAAAAAAAATAACCTCCACCCCAGGTGACTGGGAAGACGGCGTGACCTGATCGGAGAAAGGGAACCCAGGCCAAGGGATAGACTTGGACAGGGTGTCAATTTTAGTTTGAGAAACATTAAATTTGAGGTGTGGTCAGGAAACCCATTAGATGTTTTATAGGCAGTTAGAATTTCAGTCAGAGAAGAAACCAGAACTAAACAGTTATATTTGGGAGTAGAAAAGAGATAGTAGTTTAAGTCTTTCCCAAAATGTGGGATACATATACTTGTTCAAGAGATGAATTTAGGTGACACATGGACCCTGAACTAGTTTGGTTTTAGTGGTGTAGTGGCTCCTGGTGGACCCTCTAGTGTATGCTACTCCCCTTTCCCTGGCGTCGGGCTCAGCTTCCTGTAGGCAGCACTGTTTCACATCACACTGCTGTCCATTTATGGCGATGACAGTTTACTTTTAAAATAAACAAATTAAGCAAAGTCTTCTGGAAATTACGTACTGGTGGCACATACACATCACAGAAATAGTGATGGTGGGATGCAAAGTTTAGGGAGCGTCTACACAAACCGAAGTGGATGAGATGGTGCAAGCGGAGCGTGGAGCTAGAAGGCAGGAAGGAGAAGATCAGGACTTTGGGAAATGTCATCTAAGGGCGAGAGGAGGTAGAGAAAACCCAGGAGGAGATGCCGTCAGAGGTAGAACCTGGGTCTTAGCGGAGAAAAAGCCAAAGGAAGTGTGCATTTCAAGGTGGTGTCAAATGCTTGAGTTCACCGAGGTTTAGAACCAAGAAAAGTTGTTAGATGCACTAACTCGGAGACATTTGGAGGTTCCAGAAGAGTGGCAATATGCAACTCCGAAGGGCTAAAGAATAAACTCGGTGATGAGGACGTGGAGGAAGAACGCGTCTGTTTAGTCAGAGGTAAAAGAAAATGCAAGAGGGTCAGGCCCACACCTTCAAGGGAGAAGCAAGCCTGAGGATGAGCATGTTGATAGACCAAGATCCGAGCAGCCGGTAGAAACAGAAAGGAGGGGAGGGAGGGAGGACAGAAGGCGGCACTGTTTAAGCATTTACACAGAGTAGAAACTAGGGGATGGCCACAAAGGCAGGAAGCATGGCGAATATATGCTTATGACTGTGGTCCCTTGCGTTCTCATTATTGAGGCCGTTTATGTGATTTTTAAGTATTTATTTGGGAGAGAGGGAGGAGAGAAAAAGCACAAGTGGGGATGGGGTGCAGAGGGAGAGGAAGAAGCCAACTCCCCACTGAGCAGGGAGCAGGACATGGGGCTGGATCCCGGGACCCTGAGATCATGACCCAAGCGGAAGGCAGACGCTGAACCGACTGAGCCACCCAGGCGCCCCTGAGGCAGTCTTGTGCGCTGTGTACAACCATAGTACATATGTACATAGTACATAAGGTACGCTGACGGAAGTCAGTCCCCAAACATGCGTCTGTGACGATTGTCTCAAATTTCCAGACCAAACCCCTTGCCCTCCCCATGCCCCATAAATAATCAGGGGGAATCAAACTATTTTAAAAAAGGTTTCCAGGGCGCCTGGGTGGCTCAGTTGGTTAAGCGACTGCCTTCAGCTCAGGTCATGATCCTGGAGTCCCGGGATCGAGTCCCGCATCGGGCTCCCTGCTGCTGAGCGGGGAGTCTGCTTCTCCCTCTGACCCTCCCCCCTCTCATGTGCTTTCTCTCTCTCATTCTCGCTCTCTCAAATAAATAAATAAATAAATAAATAAATAAATAAATAAAAACTTAAAAAAAAAAGGTTTCCAGACTTCTTCCAATTTCCAAAAGAAAGATTAAGGAGGTACAACTACCAGTGGTCACATCCAAGTCTTAAATTCAAAGATTCTGTTTTCTGGGGGCGCCCGGCTGGCTCATTCTGTAGCGCATGTGACTCTTGATCTCGGGGTCATGAGTTTAAGCCCCACATTGGGTGTAGAGGTTACTTAAAAATAAAATCTTTTAAAAAAACAAAAACCCCAATTGTTTTCTGTGACCCTGCCCCAACCAGCATGTGGTGGGGCATCAGAACCCAGAAGCTCCACAGTTCAGCCCTAAAAGCAGTGCCAACTAGTGGCAAGTGTGCAGCAGGTCAAATGGTACGGTTTGGAGGTTTGCACAGAACCTGAACAATTTTAGAAGGTAATCAGTTTTTATCATCTTTTGGGCGTTTCAGCCACAATGCATGTTTCCAATTTGCCTTTTTTTTTTTAAAGATTTTATTTATTTGACAGAGAGAGACACAGCAAGAGAGGGAACACAAGCAGGGGGAGTGGGAGAGGGAGAAGCAGGCCTCCCGCCGAGCAGAGAGCCTGATGCGGGGCTCCATCCCAGGACCCTGGGATCATGACCTGAGCTGAAGGCAGACGCCCAACGACTGAGCCACCCAGGCGCCCTCCAATTTGCCTTTCTTAACTACTAAACTCCCAAGGCCAGCTACCAAAAACTAGGACTCAAAAACTTTTTTACATCTTCCATCAAAATCTCAGGAATGTAAGAGCTTCAGTAGGTAAAGTACTTCTTGCAGTTCAATCTGCATTACAGTGTCTCTAGATGGACTCAGATGCAGGCTCACATTGGCAGGTTGCCTTGGGGAGAGAACGGAGCAAGAATTGGAGGATAAATTCTGTTTACCTATTTCAGACCTTTGGAATTTTGATATGTGACGTGACTTAGTTCTTAAACTTGTTTAAATATAAATCCAGGGTACTGGGGCGCCTGGGTGGCTCAGTTAAGCGACTGCCTTCGGCTCAGGTCATGATCCTGGAGTCCCGGGATCGAGTCCCGCATCGGGCTCCCTGCTCAGCGGGGAGTCTGCTTCTCCCTCTGACCCTCCCCCCTCTCATGTGCTTTCTCTCATTCTCTCTCTCAAATAAATAAAATCTTAAATATATACATATATAAATAAATACAGGGTACTTCCTAAAATTTTTCTAATGCAGGTTATGAATGAAAAACTTCAGCACTGCATGGAGCTGACAGATCTAATGCGGAATCACCTGACTGAGAAAAGGGCACTCCGCCTGGAGTGGATGATCGTAATCCTTATCACCATTGAGGTAAATAGATGAAAACAAGGGCACCTGGCTGGCTCAGTCAGTGGAGTATGCCACTCTTGGTCTCGGGGCTGTGAGTTCAAACCCCACATTGGGTGTAACTAAAAAATAAATAAAAATTAAAAAATAAAAGGAAAATAAAGATAACTTGACAGAAAATGACAGTGGAAAAGAGCATGGCTTTGTTCTAATTAGTCTATTTGGAAGTGAGGCCCAAGTTTCAAGTAACTGTGGTAATATTGCAAATGCACAAAGTGTGATTTTTGGAGGAGTTCTGTATTTGAAGATAGCATTTAGAGAAAGTTCTAGCTGCAGATTTATAATGTACAACCTAGCAGCAAGTACCTTTGCCTCACATCTGCAGCTTGCCATGTGGGAAAGACTTCAGAAGCGTTTTTAATTAATCACAATTTTGGAAAAATCGTTCTTTTTATAAACATTGGGTTTTTTTTGTTTTTTAAGATTTTATTTGACAGAGAGAGACAGCGAGAGAGGGCACAAGCAGGGGGAGTGGGAGAGGGAGAAGCAGGCTTCCCATCAAAAGGGGAGCCCGATGCGGGGCTCCATCCCAGGATGCCGGGATCATGACACGAGCCGAAGACAGACGCCTAATGACTGAGCCAACCAGGCGCCCGTTTTAGTTTTTACCAGTAATTTGCTATGAAATTAATCAATCTCACTTTTTATCACCCTAAGGTAATGTTTGAGCTGGGACGAGTATTTTTTCTGATCAAGTGATAACCAGAGAAAAGTATCAGTGCAAGAGATACTCAAGTTCTACAATCAAAAATAAATGCTCACTGTTGGGGGAATCTATTTAATTGGTATTTAATATTTTTTAAATCAGTAAGTTGTGATGATCTTTTTCAGCTCCTGTATGTACTTGCTGCTTGAATAAAAATTATGAAGAAGCTGGTGTTTGGGTCTTTAACACTAAGAATTTGAAAGGAAGATATTTTAAAAGAACTATAGAAAGCTTAACACCTAGGAAATCTAGGCAAAGATACTTATTAAAGCCAAAAGGCTTAGATTTTGGACACTGTCCCCTCACCTGTCTCCAGGAAATCCCAATCCCAGCCCTAAGAGAACCATACAGGAAACTCTGGTTTTGAAGTAAATACGTAAGACAGGTTTGTGATGACAAGAATGAGTTTTATATACCTACTTTGGATGGCATAATTTCAGTATGCCTGCTCACTGGCACTTCATTTATCAGTACTATCCATGCCTTTACTACCAATCTAGTCAAAATATTCTTCCCACACATTTTTTTTTTAGTTTCACACATACTTTGGGGAAATGAAAAAATGCCAGGAACAAAGAACTTGATATTTATGTGCTTACCATCTTGAATTGATAAACATGTTTAAAAAGCAGGGCACCTGGGTGGAACAGTTAAGTGTCCAACTCTCGGTTTCAGCTCAGCTCATGGTCTCAGGGTGGTGAGATCGAGCCCCATGTTGGGCTCTGCCCTCAGCACATACCCTGCTTGAGACTCTCCCTCCCCAGTCCCCCCCCATGCTCTAAAATAAATCTTTAAAAAGTAAATTCCTTTTTATCTTCATCTTTATGCATAACCCCCACTTGTCCCATATGCTTCCCACCACAATGAATTTAAATTTTTCCATACATTATAGTTCACCGTTAAGTGGGGGGTTAGATGCACCCACCCCCCAGTTGAAAATCTGTATCATCTTTGACCCCCCCAAACTTTACTAATAGCCTATTGACCAGAAAATGTACCAATAAGTCAATTAACACATTTGTTGTTTTTACTGTATTCTTAAAAATAAGGCAAGGTAAAGGTTGAGAAGATGTGTTTATATACTCTATGTACTGTATGGAAAAAACCCATCTCCATATAAATGGAACTGTGAAGTTCAATGAAACCTGTTATTCAAGGTTTATATCCATGAATACAGTATTACTGTTCTAAATTGAGACACTTAATTTTGCAATTTAACTGCTACACAGTATTTCACCTTGAGAATACACATCAATCTATACCCTTACTATTTTTATGTACTTACTTGCTCTAATGCAAAGGTAAACATCCTGGTACCATTTTCAGCACACTGCAAGAGTCCTTGAGTAGCAGTCTAAGGTACCTATAATCCCAAGATTTCCCAAGGAACATGTGGGCATGCAGAGTTCAAGGAATGCTTTCTAGATCCTTAGGTTCCACAGAAGCACTTACATAAAGCTGCTGTGCCTGGATACACACCTGCAGCCAATGTATGAAGGCTGTCTCCTTTCCCATCTTCCCTTCTCGCCCACCTTCAATTTTAGTTTGGCCCACTGTATTTAAATACCTATAAATATATTTAACCTACATTCAGACCTCTTTGGGAAGTCAACAAGAACACAATTTGAAATAATGGTCAACAAAGCTTTCTAATTTAATGGGAACCATATAATCCCCCACCTATTAAGAGGGGCATTTCCAATAAAGTTTTACTCCCAAGTATCAATATGTACAATTGCTGTTTGGGTCAACTGTGTCTTAATTACAACAATTTTAACAACAAAATATGAACATCTGGTGCCTTATGGTCGTGGCAAAATCTAACAATTTACATACAAATATGCTACAAAAAACAAAAGGATAATCAGTAAGACCTTCAAGCATAAAAATTTATTAGGTAAACATTTTGGGGGGGGAATTGAGTTTTTAAAGGAACAGTGTTAAATCTGAATTGTTTACTTATGTTTATTAAAGCAATCATGGTAGACACCAACTCATTACAGTATTACATTCCACTAGATACACTAAAGACATATAATACCTTTATTTTTAAATCAGTATTTATGATTCATCAGAAACTGCATCTTTTTCAGCTACTTAAATTTATGATAAAAGCTTCAATTTTAGTTATAGGAAAGAGGTGTTTTTTTTTTTAATTATTTTAGGTTATGTAAGGGGATTTTCATGTTCACAACTTCTGTAATATCAAAATGACCAAGAAATCCTACCAGAAGACAGAGGAGAGCCTCAAGTACATTCACCAGTGGCCTTGGAAGCACTCCTCAAAATGTTATCAAATTTCTATCACTCATGAGAATACAGTGATTAAGACCAACCTGGATTTGAATTCCTCACTACCACCTATTAGTTGTATCACCTTAGGCCAATCACTGAACCTCTCTGGGTCTCAGTTTCTTCATTTGTAAAATGGGTTTAACAGTACCCCTACCTCTTAAAGAGTTGCTGTGAGGATTAATGGACTTAACATACATGAAGCTATGAGTTTACTGTTACTACAATCCATCTGAGTAAAAATCCACAGGATTCTGAGATTAAATGTTGGTTGAATCAAATCACTAGCGCCCCCCCCCCCGCCCCAGCTTCGAATCCAATTGAGAAACATCATGAGAGGCTTAAAGACTGACGTTAGCGAATCCTGCACCTAAATGGATGGAGCAGTTCACTTAAATAAAAGTAATATTTCCACTGTTTAAAATGAGTTGGCGGGTGCCTGGGTGGCTCAGTTGGTTAAGCGACTGCCTTCGGCTCAGGTCATGATCCTGGAGTCCCGGGATCGAGTCCCACATCGGGCTCCCTGCTCAGCAGGGAGTCTGCTTCTCCCTCTGACCCTCCACCCTCTCATGTGCTCTCTCTCTCATTCTCGCTCTCTCAAATAAATAAATAAAATATTTAAAAAAATAAAAAAATAAAATGAGTTGGCTATTCAGTGCAAGCCCCAAAAGGCTTTTAAATTGGACACATTTTGTATGTACCAGGCAGCCGCCAACAGGCATTCTGGGTGCCTTCTCACATACCACAGCAGTCAGAAGCAGGAATGGTTTTTACATATAAAATCAATCTATTACAGTATCAGAAACTTTTTTTTTGCCAAAACTTAATCTTTTCACTTATAATTTATTCCTCGGTCTCTCACAGCAGTTTTTCCCAAGTGTGGTGCTCAGACCAACTCCATCAGCAAACACCTGAGTGTCCATGATTTATACAGATTCCTGTATTCTGCAATCAGGATTTCTGAGGCTGCAACTAAGGAATGATTTTTACAACTCTCCAAAAGATTCCCATGCTCACTAAACTGTGAGTACCACTAACTAAGACTATTTACTGACTTGTCCTCACTTTATAGATACAGACTTTCAGTAATTCATTAGCACCCTCTTGCTCCATTTAATGTAGTAAGTACAGGGGATTCAATTCTCTTTCTCCAACACAATCTCCTCATGCTCTCCTCTCCTCGCCTTTACAAATTGCGAGTGTGGGGCCCGTGCTGTGAGGTGATAAAGAGGAGTAGACCAAGCTTTTCCAAATACTTCCAATCCAAATCTATTAACTTTCAATTCTCACCACTGGTTATGAATTGCCATTTTTTTAAATAAGATTTAAGGTCACTATTCCAAATTCCCTTTCCTCATGGGAGCTCTCCGGGAGGGTTTATTAACAAAACGGGATTTTTTTAACTCCTTCTGCACAATCTGAAACCCAGATTTGGGGCACCTGGGTGGCTCAGTCACTAAGCGTCTGCCTTCGACTCAGGTCATGGTCCCAGGGTCCTGGGATCGAGCCCTACATCGGGCTCCCTGCTCCGCAGGAAGCCTGCTTCTCCCTCCCCCACTCCCCATTTGTGTTCCCTCTCTTGCTGTGTCTCTGTCAAATAAATAAAATCTTTAAAAAAAAAAGAGAGAGAGAGAGAGACTCAGATTTAAATGTTTCTTTATAAACAAAATGTTTCAGGGTACCTGGGTGGCTCAGTCAAGTGTCCAACTCTTGGTTTCTGCTCAGGTCCTAACCTCATGGGTTGTGGGACAGAGCCCTGAGTCAGACTCAATGCTCAGTGGGAGTCTGCTTGAATATTCTCCCTCTGCCCTTTCCCTGGCTTGTGCTTGCGCACTCTTTCTCAAATAAATCCTTTTTTTTTTTTAATTTAAAAATAGGGGCGCCTGGGTGGCTCAGTCAGTTAAGCATCTGCCTTCGGCTCAGGTCATGATCCCAGGGTCCTGGGATAGGGTCCCACATTGGGCTCCCTGCTCAGCGGGAAGCCGGCTTCTCCCTCCCCCTGCCACTCCCCCTGCTTGTGCTCACGTGCTTGCTCTCTCTTCTGACAAATAAAATCCTAAAAAATAAAAAATTTAAAAATAAAAACAACATGTTTCAACATGTCCTAGACTGTTAAAATAAAACAGGCTGGAAAGCATGCAGAACTGTAAAACCTACTCACAGAGATACTCAGTTCTTTCATGTAATACATCAAATACTTATTCAGAAGTTAGGATGTGCTACTCTGGGCTCCAAGATACAGTGGTAGAGATGACAAAAAGGGCTCTTACTTTCCTGAAGCTTACATTCAAATAAAGGCAGTAGAAAAACAAACAACTAAGTAACCTGCTTAAAGATAGAGATGCTCTACTACAAAGAAATCTAAAGAACTGGTAGAGGGGTGGTATGAAAAATGAGAAAAGTGAACACAATAGTTAAATAAAGGAACCTAAAATTTGTGCAATATTAAGACAGCACTATTTGAACTGAAAAGCCCAAAACAGGCAAGATTCTGTTTAAGTATAAACTTGACTTTTAATCTAGCTTCTATACATGAGTCTTAGAAACTTGCTTACCACAATTTTTTTTGAATACTGCTAATATAAAAATATGTACTAGACTGTTTCTTGAACTCATCACCTGAAGACTTACAGAGGGCAACAACTAACAAAAATGATGTAATTCCAGTCGAATCGAAGCCACCAGGCACTAGTCTTTAAATGCAGAGTATTGATCTCAATCTAAAAAGCCTCATGTGGTTTGGGTTCTGGTTACCTTAGAGATTTTTGACTCTAAGCACTCTGATGGCAAGTAAGATTAGTTTGAATACTTGTCCTATGGTTCACTAATGAAATCTGATAAACTGGAATCCTTTAATTTTACGTGGCCCTTTCAGATCCTGGATTTCCTGGCACTGAGGGGTTTCCTGCAGCAGCTAGACTCGCAGTGCTAGGCTGGGAAAGGCCTGGGCAAAGCAGCCAGCTGGTTATCCTATCTTCAGACCACATTTTAGAAATTAAAATTAATGTTCAGACAGACAACTTTTTCGAATGAGGACACTCCTGCCACTCCACAGATCTTTACTATGGATAAACTAACAAAAATGGGAATCTCCCCTTGCCAATGATCAATCATTTTCATAAAGAAAAACAAGTCAATATCATAGACACAGTTATAAGGGGAAATAGTTTTTCCCTATAAATTTCATCACTGATTTCACTTTCAAACATAAAAATCCCAAGTCAATTCTATAAGCCAATTTAAAAAAAAAATTCTTTCAATTATCAGTGACTATCTCAAAAATATATTAATAATCTTATGTACTGAGGTATTGTGCTAAGCCCCCTTACACACACTTTATTTTATATACACACAAACCTATGAGATAAATATATTTATATAATATGTATTTTATATATATGTAAAATAATATATATGATCGTGTCCTTCCCCCACTGGACTGTGAGCATCTTAAGAACAGATATTAAGTAAAACGAAAAACTGAGGCTCAGAAGTGAAGTACATGCCCAAAGCCAAACAACTTAAGGTACAGAGAACATGATTCCAACCTAGATTTGACTCCAACGCCTATATTCTTCACCAATGTAAATATCCTATACTCTCTCCCCGCCCCGTTCATAAGTACCAACCACTCTGCCTCTTCCAATGATGCCAGAAAGCTATTGTTTATTCATTCTATTCCTAACTCAATACATTAACCTAACGTGAAAATGTCAGAGGAGTAAAACATGATTCTAGAGCAGCACGGCCCAACAGAACCTTCTGCAATGATAGTAATATTCTATATCTGTGCTGTCCAATATGGTAGCCTACACTAACATGTGGCTAGTGTGACATTAATTTGCATAGCCACATGTGGCTAGTAGCTACTGAATTGGACAGCACACTCCTACACTAATAATATAAAAAGAACGTGCATGCCATAGAAAAAAGCAACTTACCACAATACAATGGCAACTCAACAATAAAACAATTCAAGGTAGATGTATAATGAAGGAGTAAAGCTGAGAAATGCAGAACCACTTGGGATGCCAGGGTGGCTCAGTCGGGTAAGCACCGACTCTTGATTTCAGCTCAGGTCATGATCTCAGGATCATGAGACTGAGCCCCACATCGGGCTCTGCGCTCAGCCCAGAGTCCGCTTGTGCCTCTCCCTCTGCTCCTCCCTGTGTTCGCTCTTGCTCTCTCTCACAAATAAATAAAATCTTAAAAAAAAAAAATGAAATGCACACCACCAAACATGTCACAAAACTATTTTTCAAACATCTAATCACCCTTCAAGATTCAGTTTAAATACTAACTTCATTTATACTACCACTACACTTCAAATATGTGTACTGTAGAACTGTATATTAAACACATGACTGTGTCCTCCCCCACTGGACTATTAAGCATCTTAAGAACAAATATTAACATATACAGCACCAGCACCTCCCTCCAGAGGCTTTCCACAACAATAAACATGTTTTTCATTCAGTTCTAGTGGGGAAAATTATCTTCTTATGTCCTTCAACTACAAATTCAATTCTGCAAGCATCTGAGTGAGTACGAGCAATATCTAGAAAAGGGAAGTCCCTATAAAGCATTTACGGGGGGGGGGGGGGGGGGAGATACAAGATCCAGGTAGACAACAAGAGGAATCAGGTAAGTATGTGCTTTAGGGCAGACCAGCAACTGTCAGGAGTCCTGACGGTAAGAGAAACTGGAAAGCAGTTTAAGAACAAAGCCACCATTATCCAACTCTACAATAGCAAAAGGTGTAAGATAATTTACTGTATCCCCAATCTATTACTCAGGAAAGTCTACTGGATTTAAAAGAAAAAAAATCAAGGAAAGCTTTCGAAATTTATCCTGGCTCCAAACTACCCATATCAGGGTCCCATCCAAATTCTTATACCACAAAGCCAAAACTCGTCTTAAAACAAATCTTACTAGATCCAAAGTTTCCATGACAATCTCACAGCAGAAAGTGGTGTTTTCTTTCATATAGAGATCCTGATTATCTTTGTTTTAACATCTTTTTAGGTCCTAAAAATGTGCTATTTGGAATAGTTACACAGTACAATCTCGAGGTCTGTATATGTGCAGCATCTGGAGCTAACAGTAAGTAGTCTGAATTAATTTCCTAAGTACATTCTGTTTCCTCTAAGAATCAACAGGGAGCGGGTGCTGGTATGAGAAGTCTGCAAATTCATAGACATCAAGGCATTATCTGTAGGCCAATTAAGTTGAAAGTATTACTATCATGTAGAAGTTTGCAAACCAGGAGAGGCTGGGAAACAACAGTTCTATACTATAACTTCTTCAGATTTTTAAAAATCACCAACAAGTTTTCTCATCTTAATCGGTACACAGATTTTTCATGACAAAAATCAGAGAAAAATCTGTTTAGTTTTCCTAGACTGAACGGCCATGGGCTGGTTCATTACTTAACTTCTTTGAGCCTCCCTTCTCAAATTTAAGATTGAGGGTGTGAGACTAGATGCCCTCAGAGGAAAATACTGACTTAATTAACTAAGATAATTACTTACAGATTGACTTCAACAAGGCTTCTGGTTCAATCCTAATTCACCCATAAACAGGAAAAATAGAGAACTGTCGTAGTTATTAAATTATGTCATAAATTCTTTGATACTCCACCCTTCAAGACACGGAGCTTAATTCCTATGCCCTTGGCTATAGGCTGGACTTAAGTGACTTTCTTTTAACTAATAGCATGTGGCAGTGGTGTGGCTTCCTCCTTGCTCTAGCTTCGATTACTTGCCCTGAAGGAAACAAACTACCACCATGTTGTGAGGACACTCAAGCAGTCCGTTGGAGAACTGAGACCAGCCAACTGCCAGCATTAACTTGCTAGAGTATGAGCCACCTGGGAAGCAAATCCTCGAGCCCAGTCAACATCTTGACTGTAACCCTCATGAAAGACCCTGACCCAGAACCACCAAGCTAACCTAGTCCAGATTCCTGACCCACAGAAACTGTATGAGATAGGCAAATATCTATTATCTGAAGCCATGAAGTTTTGGGGTAATTTGTAATAGCAAGAAAATTAATCTACCAGTGTTTTTCAAAAAGTGGACCTTGATTCATCTGTAACTGATGAAATGAATTTAAACCACCACCATCAGGTTACAAGTACTATTTCCTGAAAACTGTTTAAATTTTACATATATGTGTATTCCAGGTAGCATTTAATAAAATATGTATCTTAGAATTATAACTAAAAAGGTAGGAAACCCAAAAGCCAACGCTAACAGGATTAAAACGAAAACTTCCCTAAAGCATAGGCAATCCTTGCAGGAATATGGACTCAGTAACAACCAACTATAAAATAAGCATTTCCTATAAACTTTATAACCAAACCAATGAGATATAAGACACTCTCAAAATACATCTTTTCTGACTTATATTTTAAACTTCACACAAAACACAGAGGGCGTGGTAGACTTAAACATGTAAAAACATGTCATTTTCCTAATTCAAGAGGCTACCCAGGAGGACATCCTTATAAAATTATGCGGTGAAAAAGCTGCTCTGGGATCTACCCACATCTATTATTTCCTCTATTACTTTTATTATCAGTGTTAAAGGAACTTCCACCTTCCACCTCAGCACACATGCACAACAAATTTTTGCCAAAAAGGAAAAAAAAAAAAAAGCTAAGTACACTACTATTAAATTGCTTTCTGCCCGCTGTCCATTTCTCACTGGAATTATCCTCTTTAGAATACAAGCAAGTGCATACTTTTCTAATTGTATTTCAGCATAACATGCATCAAAACTTTCAGCAGCACATGACTAGAATATTTATGCATAATTCAACTTTTGATGAATCCACTTAGATTATTTGCTTACACTGTGATTTTCTTTGAAGTAAATGTGTGAAACAAATTTACCAAATTTATTTTCCAAATACCAAAATAAATCAGTACATAAGCACTAAACAGATGATTTAACTTCTTATTTTTCTTGTTACTGAACTCAGGGCATTTGTGCCTCTCCCACAACCAGACTGACAGCTTTCCTTGTCCCAATCCTGAGATACACTACTAGTTCTTTGCAATGACTATTTTCTCCCCAACCTTTGCATATGTATCCACCTAAATATTTCCACTTCAGCAAATTGTAGGAAGCAGATATAACTTGTACAGAATTCCTTATAATGCTATTACTTTATGATGGTGACTAAAAATCAAAATAATTAGCATACTTGGCAAAATTCAAGTACGCATGCCTATGCCTTGAGAAAACTGGCAGCAAAGCAGCCCAGTTCTAAAGTCGAGAGCCACAGTTCCTGAAGAGACTAGGATGCTCCTGACAGCACTTTCTCTAGGAATGAGATCCAGAGTTTCAGGAATAACCCTGGTTTTCTTCTGTACCACTATATGAGAGTATAGAACTGGGAAACTATTCACTGGTCTTAAGAATAAGCAGTTACTTTGAGACTCAAGGCCAATACTCTAGACACAGTGGCTAAAACTAATCCAAAACTTTAGCATCGGTTTTGCCCACTTTTTCCTTTAGTTTCCCTCAAGTCAGGTCAGTCTCCATATAAGCACTCCATCACACCATAAACTTGAAAGTTCAGTCAAGGTCTAAAAGAATTAAGTAGGCAAATATCTCTGACGGTCTACCAATGAGAATAGTTAATCACTTTAGTTTCCCAATAAGACAGACTTCAACTGCAGAGCCAATCCAAGGAACCTGGCATGCCAGCCTGAAGGCCAACTTTGATGTGTTAGTGATAGTGCACTAGGAAATACTTGTATCAGGGTCAGAATTTAGTTTTGCAGGCAGACATTTAACCACTCAAGTCATTTATCTAGCTGATCAAAGAGTAAGAAAGTTCAAGGCAGGTATGTATGAAATCTATTATTCACTTTTGGACCACTAAAGTTACACAGCTGCTTATTTTGTCTTCAAAGAAAGACTTAGTCATCAGGAGCCCTGGGTATAACTGGATTACTAAATCAAACTCACATTTTTAGGAGGGGGGCACTTATGTATGTTAAATTGTCTTAAGTTACTAATCTTGCCTTAAATATTTTGGGAAACATGTGCCAGAGCTCTGTGCTAAAGTCTGGCCCTGTAAACCAAAACGAGTTCAACATCAAATTAACTGAATTGCATACTCTAAAACCAAAGAGAATCCTGGGAAGTGCTACCTCCATTTCCTTAATAAGCCATACTCTATAGTCTCCAAAATCCTAAGTATGTAAAATACAGAAATCATTAAATCGTCCTCAAAAAATTAAGTTGTATTTCCAAAGACATAAATAAAATTCTAGCAAAATGGAAACACAAAAATAAACCTCAAAATGTTAATAATGACCACCAGAGAATCTAAGTCCCCTGCCTGCCATGTACCCTGTTTCAGGACCTCCAAATTTAACAGAATGGCCAACTCTAAATCCACTCTAACAGTACCACAGAGACCAAAACTTAACAGGCAAGTAAACTGTTCTTAAGTAACAAACATGCTTTGCCAACTTTTTTTTTTTGGTTTGGACCAACGAGCTATAAACTAAGACATAATTACCGAAATAAGCATCAAACTCCATCCTAACAAACGTCTGACATCACACTCAGCTGGTCTGTAAGGCAGCACTTGTACCTCTTTACACACAGCACAAACTGACATACCGACTTCGGTACGACTTTTCAATTCCACTGGTGACAGAAAATTATATTAGTGATTTACAAGTTTCTCCCTAGCTCTCAAGTCCACTCATTTCAAGTCAGGATGAAAACTCGTGACACACGGGAAATAAAGGGACAAAGGTAATGGCCAAGAGATGTCAAGCAGAAGCTTGCAGTAGGATCCGAGCAGTTCTGCATCCCTTCCCGGAGCATCTCCAGGATTGTCCTACCTAAACACTTTATGTAAACATGGGGCTTGTGACTCAAGCCTCCAGCCCCAATAGGTGGAGAGAAGTTTCCTCGCCTCGGCTGCACATGGTTTGCAGAAGTTTGGCTGGAGCAGAGCGGAGCCTGGGTGGGAGCGGCAGTGTAGTTAGTGCTGCAGGCGGCGGCGGCGGCGGCGGCAGAGCAGCAGGAGGCGGAGGCGGGCGGGGGGAGGGGAGGCGGCTGGGGGGGCGGAGGGGGCTCTTGCCGCCACTGCTCTCTCGCCGCCTCTCCCCCCCGGCGGGAGCCGCTCTCAGCCTCTTTGCACTAGTCGCTCCGCTCTCTCGGTCATGTGACCTTAACGTAACCGGACAGGAAAAGCCCCGCCGCCGCCGCCGCCGCCGCGCCGGAGACACCGACCGCGGCGGCAGCAGCAGCAGCAGCAGCGAGAGGCAGAGGCGGCGGCGGCGGGGAGAGCACGGCCAAGGCTGCCCAGTGGTGCCTCCTCCACACCCCCCGCCGCAGCAGCACCGGCGACAGGTAAGCGCGCAACGCCTCCACCTCCCGGGGCCGGTGCCCACGTGCCGCCCCCGGCCCGGGCTCCGGGAAGGCGAAGGGGGGGCGGGGGCCACCGGAGCTTGCAAACGGTTCCGGCACCAACGGTGGCAACAAAGAAGACGAATGACCCCCGTCCCGGGGCTCCGGGTGAAGGCAGGCGGAGGGCCCGGACCACACGGGGACCCAGTTCTGGGAAGCGAGGGCAAGGGCGCCCCGCGGGGGCGGTGGCGGCTGCGCCTGGCGCCGGGGCTCTGGCCGCCTGACAAAACCATCCCCCGGAGCCAGGCGGCGGCGAGTCGGCGGCGGCTCCATCCGGGGCTTTGCGGGAGGGGGAGGGGACGGAAGCCGAGAGGGCGGGCGGCGGATCGGAGGGAGGGAGGGAGGAAGGGGAGGGGGGCGATTCGCGTTCCGTTCCCCGTTGCCGGTCCCTCCCTTCTCGCCGCCACCGCGAAGTGCGTCCCGAGCGGCGGCGGCCGGTGAGCGTCCCGCGCTGGAGCCCTGAGAGGCAGGCCCGTCAGGTGCGTAATCCTTCCGACGCCTCGCCGCCGCCTCCTGCTGCTGCCGCTGCTGCTTCTTCGGCGGCAAGGCCGCGAGCTGCGGAAGTGGGTTTGGGGGAGGGGAGCGGAGAGGGAGGGGGAGGGGAGGGATCCGGTCCGACCGGAGCAGGCCCGGCCTCTCTGGCGCTTCTCCCAGCTGCAGCGGCTCCTACAGCTGCTGCCGCTACTGCTGCGGCTCCGCCTCCCCGCTCGCGGGCGGGGGCGCGCACGCGCGCTTCCGGCCTCCTCGGGTCTCGCGCTGTCTTCGGCTCTCGCGCGCGCTCTTCCCCTCGCCCTGTCTGACCACCCCCCCGCCCCCGGCGCCGGAGCTGTTGCGCCAGCCGGGGCGTTGCGCACGGCGTAGGCGTCGGCATTGTGTTAAACTCCGCGGGACTTGGGGCGAGCGCGCGCGCGCACGCGGGACTGAGGGAAGCGGACAGCGTGCGGCGCGGCCGGAGTGCGT
The DNA here is from genome assembly GCF_003265705.2 of Callorhinus ursinus. Classification (NCBI taxonomy): domain Eukaryota; kingdom Metazoa; phylum Chordata; class Mammalia; order Carnivora; family Otariidae; genus Callorhinus; species Callorhinus ursinus. Next base: position 65,368,318 of record NW_027397068.1, on the reverse strand, counting down.
CGCCCCTCCCCTCTCCTCCTCCCAGCCCCTCGGGGATGGGGGCGGGGCCGGGATGCGCGGCGTCCCGGCCCGCCGGGCCCCTGCCGGTCTGGCCGGCCCCGCCCCCGCCCGGGCCCCCGCCCCCCGGGACGGGGCGGGGCGAGGCAGGACTGGACGGCCGTTGGGCCGCTTGTCTGCGGGCGGAGGAGAGATGTAGGCCTCGGTGGGCGCCGCCCGGGTGGACCGCTGCGGGTGTGGGCGCGTTGGGCCGGCAGCCTCCGGCTTCCGCTCCGCTGCCGATCTGCGCCTCAGCTGAGGCCGAGGTTAGCTCGGAGCTGCGCTGTGGTTTCTGGCTGCTTTGCCGTGGGGCGTGGACCGGCCTCCGTGCCGCACCCCAGGCCGGCGCGGCACTCACACCCCGGAGGGCTCCGAGAAGGGGAGGCTGGGGGCACGGAGGCTGCTTCCCAGGCCCAAGGCGTTTTTCCGTTGTAACGGAACCCCCAAACCATTGATTTTTAAACAGGCTGCAAAGAGATCTGATAATACAGGTGCTTAGGAAGCAAGGTTTTGTCGTTTTTAGCTGGTAGTGAAGGGGGGGCGATTAGAAAGCAAGGGTAGCTGAGCAGGCAAGAAAATGGGCAGGGTGAAAATGCAGGTAGTTATTGCTAGGCCATTTACTGCACGAACTTCCAACTGCTGAACTAATGATGCCTTAGGGAATTAATCCCTCTTCTCCCCCTCCCGCCCGCGCGCCACCGGCTGCTGTGTTCATTTGCTCTTCATCAAATACAATGGGCCCACTTAGTGTATGAGTCTCAGTTCTATTCATTTTCATAGGTTATTGTTTCAGTAAATAAAGCATAAAAAAGGTCACAATTACTGGCTCACACAGAACTTAGGGGTGCTCAGGGTTCCTTTAAATGGGCTGCCCTGTCCTTTTTAGGACAGACCTCCATGTAGACCCTGACGGAACCCTGCACTAGCATTTTAGTTGGAGAGGCCTGAAACTTTAATAGAAAATCAGAATTAAGACATTTTAAATGCTCATTTCTGTGATTTATTACAAACCAACATTAACTGTTAAAGTAGATTTTATTTTGCATTTTAAATAACCTTGGTGTATATCCAGGGTGTTTTCAAACTGTTGAAAGGTAATTTTTAAGAAAAAAGTTCCACATTCCTTTAAGCTGGGCATTTTTCAATAGATTGGTGATTTATAGAAGTTTATTTTCTAGCCAAAGAATTGACCTGATATTGACACCATGGTAAGATCTCAAGGTACAACTTATACCAGTGGTAGTAATTGCCACAAATGAGTAGTTGAGGAATCCTTTAAAGGGTGGCAGATAAACCACCCTTGAAGCTTTGTTGTAATGTATAGTCCCGCCACTTGCCAGTTTTAAAGCTTCTCTCAAAGAGGGTGTAACTAAGTGGTGCTCTGCAAACTTCCACTGAAATACTCCAGCAGCAGAGTAAACTCAAGGCATGTTTTAGGCCACAGAATAAAAGGTGCCACAATGACATTTTCTTTTTTATCATAATGATTAATATGAACTTTGCACTGTCCTCAAAGAACTGCACTTTTGTAATATAAAAATTATATATATAAAATATAAAATTTTATTCACCTTAACCCTCGAAGAAGATGCTCCTTGTAAACACTGCATGTCCTGTGCACAGGGATATGCTTTCCCCTGCTTGAGAATTCCTGACATGGAGGTAGAAAGTGAAGGAAGCCTTCAAGGCTGGTATGTGGCATTGGCTTGGGAATGGCTTTGGAGTTGGAGACTCTTCTGCCATCTCTTCTTAACTGTCTTGGTGCTTCATCCCTAAACCCACTGACCTTTCCCTGAAGTAACTTTGAAATGTTGAGCAAGTGGTGTGGGTCCAGCCTGTCACGGTGAAAGAACTGCTGGTCTGCTGGAGACTACCATAAATTTCAGAAGGCATATGGCCAAAATGGGAATTTATTACTTTTCCTACTTCCTTATGGTTGCAAAGCATGACTAAAAACCTAAAAGGAAATTGAGAATTTTTATTTTCCTGAAAAAAAAATTGTAAACATTCTAAGCATTAGAACATTTTCTAAACCTTTTTTATGCCCAGGTTATAATTTTATTAGCAAATTAAACTTAAATACTTATAATATTACTGTGAGTCAATAGTAAGTAAGAGTCAGTGTTTTACAATGCTAATATGCCATTACGGGATGAAGTCAGTAGCCATAGAATACTTCCAGGAGTTGGCAGTCCAAGAGAGTTTAGGACCATTTTTTTCTATGTTATATAAGGCCAAGTTAGAGGCTGTATTTATGCTCAAATACATAATTCCCAGTTCACATGAATGAGGAGGTATGCATCATATATGACTTTCTCACTTCAAGAAAGCTCAGTGTGCAAAGACAGGAATTTGTAAAGCATTTTTAGGTATCTAAGTACTTACAAAACAGCTTTTTTTACAGAGGTACAGTCCCTTTAAATTGTGTACCCGCCTAAGTTCTGCATCAAGCAAGGATGAACTATCAGAATCATCTGAGAACAGTTTCAAAGTCTGTTTGTGTTCTACATCACGCCTATCTGCTTAAATTCTCTGAGACCCAAAGTGATTCTGAACAGGGGTTGTCTTAAGTGTGGTCTACACACTGTTCTGAGTCTCCAGGACCCCCTCAGGGTTCCACGAGGTCGAAACAATTTTCATAATAATGGTAAGATGATACTGAACTTTTTAGCTGTTGACAAAATGTGTCAACATTGGAAAGATCTGCTGCATAGCTCACTGAGCTGAAATTTTCCAGTGACCAATGGGTGATGTTCAGAAAAACCATGCATGGGTAAAAGATCATTTCAAAGTGCAAGATAGAGCAATGAATTTTACTGTAAGAGAGTAGGAAAATTTCATTCGTTATGTACTTTTAGATCATACTGCTAACCTTTAAGAAACTACAACTTGTCAAGTTTTGGTGTAGTATCAAAGAAGAATATCCACAATTACCTGGAAAAGCTATTAATATATTTCTTTCTCCAACTACATATGTGGGTGAGGTTAGATTTTGTTCAGTACTCAACCAAAACAGTTATCACAACAAAGTAAACGGAGAAGTAGAGTAAACGTAGAATCCCATTGTCTTCCATTAAAGAGATTTGTAAAAATAGCAAATTAGATTAGGTTTTAAATTTTGCTGTGTGATCATATGTAGCTTTCCTGAAAGTTGATTATAGCATAATGCCTTTAGAATTATCACTTTAATATCAACTCCATGAGCCATAAATCTCTGACTTGGTTCTGCTTGGCACAAACTGTCCCGGAACTGCCTCCTTCTGACTTTCACTTAGTAATTAAAAAAAAATAATTCCAAAGTTAACGTCAGCAGTCTGTAATTGAAAAGACAATCTCTTACAAATCCAATGGTTTTCCCCAAAGTCAAGATACGTGCTGTTGATTAGTTTATGTCCCACCTTTTTCTAATTTCTATGGAAAAGGATTGACTAATGTTAAGAACAATACACCAGCCTGTCACCACAACTAATTAAGACACATTTCCTCGCTTTGAGATACAATTTAAAAACATTAAAATTCAAATGACCAGCCTCATTCAGGTTTACTTTATAGGCCCTAAATATTAATTATTAATACTACTAATTGAAAAAGCAGTTTTTTTCATCCTGGTAAGTGGTCTGAACTACTTGAAAGAATCAATCTTACTTGTGGGTAGTGCTTTTTCTGTTACTGATGTGTCCTGTGCATTACAGTATTCATTTATGCTTCACTTAAATAAAATTAAGGACTTTAGAGGACCCTTTTAGTGCCCTAGAAATGAGTAGTCTAAGTGGTATTTGGTATCTTAGGAGAGCTATTATCTTTATAAAGTGAGTCATCAATTCCCAAAAGCTGCTTTGGTCTCCTCTTCTTATACTGAAAATGTAGGAGGAAGTTGGGTTGTCAAAATATAATGTGATTATATTTGACCCACTCAGCTGTACCTCCAAAAGATGAGTAACTTAAACATAAGGATCAGCGCCACCTGTGCTGTGAGCACTTGACATCTAGGCAGTATCGCTTTATCAGTGTGGGAAACAGTGGTGAAACATTAAATAATACAAATGGTCATTTATATTTAGCTCCGAAAAGTGTTTTTTACGTATTTCAACATGTCTCTCACGGTCTCTGAATTTGCTTAGGTTAAAAAAAAACAAAACAAAAAAAAGCTTTGAACGCACATACATGCGTAAAGAAGGCATTCTATGAAAACCCACTTTTAAGAATGGCCTCCCCTCAGGATGCCTGGCTGATTCATTCCATAGAGCATGCAACTCTTGATCTCAGGGGTGTGAGTTCTAGCCCCCATGTTGGGTGTAGAGATTACTTAAAAATAAAATCTTAAGGAAAAAAAAAAGAATTGCTTCCCGTCTTCCATCTCCATCTCCGTTTTTCTTCAGTTCCTTTCTGCTTACTATTCTGATTTAAGAAATTCTAAAAAATGATTTTTTTTAAGATTTATTTATTTATTTATTTGACAGAGAGACACAGCTAGAGAGGGAACACAAGCAGAGGGAAAGGGAGAAGCAGGCTCCCCACTGAGCAGGGAGCCCGATGCAGGGCTCAATCCCAGGACCCTGATCATGACCTGAGCCAAAGGCAGACACCTAACGACTGAGCCACCCAGGCGCCGCAAGACAAATGATTTTTTTTTTTAATTTAGTTTAGCTTTTTGGGTTTTTTTAATGTTCCATTTGTAGTTTTAAATGGTTGGGGGCTTTATATAGGTCTTCCGTTTCTTGTCAAGATTTCATGTCGGCCCTCCGTGACTCGAATTACTAGAACTCTGGGGACTGACCTATGGAGCCAGGTAGTGCAGAGGAAAGTGTATGACATTTACACCCAGAAGACCAGAGTTCAGTTGACTCCTGTTTACAGTTGTAACCTCTCTGAACTGTCATGTAGTGATTTCACGTTGGAGTCAGATACACCCGGCTTCTCCAAAGACTCTCTGACATAAATCCCAGCGGGGACTCAGGAGCTCCAGTCCAATATAACACGGGTACTGCACACCTCTACTTGGTCGTCTCAAAAGTATCTCCGTCCCAGCATGTCCGAACATAACCTCCTGATCTTCCCCACCAAGCTGGCTTTTTGCCTGTGTTCCGTCTCTTGGTGGGAATCCCCATGATCTTTCTAGTTACACAAACGAGCAATCTAGTAGGGGTTATCTTGGACACATTGATTTCCCCCACCCTCCTCCATCTAATTCACCACCCAGCTCTGTTGAGTTTTTATCTTCTAACTACCTTTCAAATTCCATCCCTCTCGCTCGGTCGGGATCGCCACCACCCACTCTTGTCATCTCTCTTCTAGACCCCAGAAAGGTCGCCCCTCTCACCACTTCAGCGGGTCTGCCCTCACCTGCCTCTTCACTTCCCAGTCAAATTTGGTTAGCTCTGCAGTGCAGCCATCTTATCGCTCACCCTGCAAAATCCCCTCTGGTGGCTCTCGTTGTTTTTCAGAAATGGACCAAAATCCTTAAGAAGACCTGAGTCTCCACCTTCGCCTCGCCTCATTCTTTTCCGGCTCTTTGACCTTCAGTCACATGGACCTTCTCCCAGTTCCTCAGCGGCATCTTGCTCCTGCCTGTCTTAGGGCCTTTGCAGATTTTGTCCCCCCAGCCTGAAATCCTCCCATCTTTGCCCAGTTCACTCTTCTCATTCTTCAAATATCTGCTTAACTGGCATTTTCTCACAAAAGCCTTCCTTGACCTCCAGCCCCAAAATTAGACACCAGCTTCATGACCTCATAGTTCCTTGTATTTTTCTTCACATTGTAAATTTGTGTGCTTGTGTGATTCTACCCTTGAACTCTGTACTCTGCATACCATGTAAACACTGTGCCTGGCACCTCGGAACGCTCTCAACAAATGCATGACTACTTCCCAGGTCGGCTTCTTAACATCTGGACTACATGTGGGCAAGTTACTTAACTTCCTAAGTCTAGTAGATTTCTGCTGGAAAGAGGGCAGTTGGTCCTTGGCACATAATAAGTGGTCATTTATTATTAATGCTGTGGTTATTAATATTATAATTAATATTGAAGAGTGACAAAATGACATACCATGGTACTATTGAGGATTAAATGATGAGTGTAAAGAGTTACTGTAAAATATAAAGCACTATTCAGAACTTATTGTTAGCATGAAGAAACGTGAAGTGATTTTGATTTAAAAATCAAACACTTCGCTTTCTGCCCGTGGACGCCACAGAGTAAGCATCGTTAAAGGCTCCCCTCCCACCACCGTCATGTCTAAGTCAGAGTCTCCCAAAGAGCCTGAACAGCTGCGGAAGCTCTTCATCGGAGATTTGAGCTTTGAAACAACCGATGAGAGTCTGAGGAGCCATTTTGAGCAATGGGGAACGCTTACGGACTGTGTGGTAATAAGAGATCCAAACACCAAGCACTCCAGAGGCTTTGGGTTTGTCACGTATGCCACTGTGGAGGAGGTGGATGCAGCCACACAAGGTGGATGGAAGAGTTGTGGAACCAAAGAGGGCTGTCTCAAGAGAAGATTCTCAAAGACCTGGTGCCCACTTAACTGTGAAAAAGATTTTTGTTGGTGGCATTAAAGAAGACACTGAAGAATATCACCTAAGAGATTATTTTGAACAGTATGGGAAAATTGAAGTGATCGAGATCATGACTGACCGAGGCAGTGGCAAAAAGAGAGGTTTTGCTTTTGTAACATTTGATGACCATGACTCTGTAGACAAGATTGTCATTCAAAAATACCATACTGTGAATGGCCACAACTGTGAAGTAAGGAAAGCCCTATCTAAGCAAGAGATGGCTAGTGCTTCATCCAGCCAAAGAGGTCGAAGTGGTTCTGGAAACTTTGGTGGTGGTGGTAGAGGTGGTTTTGGTGGGAATGACAACTTTGGTCATGGAGGGAACTTCGGTGGTCGAGGTGGCTTTGGTGGCAGTCGAGGTGGTGGTGGATATGGTGGCAATGGGGATGGCTATAACGGATTTGGTAATGATAGAAGCAACTTTGGAGGTGGCGGAAGCTATAATGATTTTGGCAATTACAACAATCAATCCTCAAATTTTGGACCCATGGAAGGAGGAAATTTTGGAGGCAGAAGCTCTGGCCCCTATGATGGTGGAGGCCAATACTTTGCCAAACCATGAAACCAAGGTGGCTATGGTGGTTCCAGCAGCAGCAGTAGCTACGGCAGTGGCAGAAGGTTTTAATTGCTGCCAGGAAACAAAGCTTAGCAGGACGGGAGAGCCAGAGAAGGGACCGAGAAGCTACAGGTTACAACAGATTTGTGAACTCAGCCAAGCACAGTGGTGGCAGGGCCTAGCTGCTACAAAGAAGACATATTTTAGACAATACTCATGTGTATGGGCAAAAAACTCGAGGACTGTATTTGTGACTAATTGTATAACAGGTTATTTTAGTTTCTGTTCTGTGGAGAGTGTAAAGCATTCCAACAAAGGGTTTTAATGTAGATTTTTTTTTTTTTTTGCACCCATGCTGTTGATTGCTAAATGTAATAGTCTGATCATGACGCTGAATAAATGTGTCTTTTAAAAAAAAAAATCAAACACTTCCTCCAAAATATAGCTCCCTTTAAATTGAGGTGAATTTTTTAGGTTAATCTAGGATAAATAGAAATTGAACTCGTACCCCACATCACCCAGCTAGCCAGGGGCCAAGAACTCAACATTCTTCTCTCTGAACATAGAGTTTTTAATTTTTTTAACAAATATCAAACACCAGACAATATGCTAGGTACATGGAATAAAGTAATAAATGATAAATAAGACTTGGGACTGACTTTCTGGAAGCATCAGGCAGACACAGGTAAACTGGAGTGTTCGCAGATGCTCCAGAGGCCAGGAGAGCCTCCTAATCTTGAGGGTCAGGGAAATCTGCAGAGGGCAAGTAGGGCTAGGGCTGGAGGAAAAGGGGAGGCAGTGAGTGGTGGGTCCCTCTGGGAGGGGCATGTTTGAAGGTCCGGCATAGAGGTTCTAAGGCCCCATTCGAACAGGCCCCCACTCCTGACAGTGGGAGTAGAAATCTGGTGCTAGGCTCAGCTTTGAGAGTGCAGCCTCTGAGCAGTGAGTGTTGTGGACGGCTCGGAGCCCAAGAATGGCCTGGGCTTCAGGGCCTTCTGGTTAAAAAGACAAATGCCTCCTTCAGCTTATCTCAGTTCATCCGGCATTTCCAAAGTGAGTGAAATAACATCATTTTGTCTCCATTATCATCAACATACTCAGATGAAACTGGGTTTCTGGTGATGCCTGGATTTCAGAACAAGTTGGTTACTTAATCACTTCGTGCAGATCATCAAATGGATGATCTTATATCAAGAAAACAATTAGGCAAAAAAAGAAAAAGAAAACGGGCACAACTTAATGTCATAAGGTAAAATTTTATGTTGTAATGTTGTTTTTTTTTTTGTATTGGGAAATTTTTCTTCCCTGTAATGAATACAGCGCCAACAGTCCTTCCTTTAGAAAAATATTCTAACCTTATGTCCTTTTGGCCCGTTTACATTTAGAAGCCCCCCATCCCTACAGGGCAGGTGACTACTTTATGTCTTTTCTTGAAAAATAAAGAGGGACTGCTATCCTTTTGGACCCCCAGTTTCAAGGTTGGTTGGTCGGTTTTTAGTAGGTCTGTGAAACCCGCAAGCCTGAAAGCGTTAGTTTCATCCAGCACGAGAGCATGTTGTGCAGAGTTAGGCAGGGATCGGGCCATGCAGGACCGGGTAAGCTGCACTGAAAAATTTGGGTTTCCTACTAAAGGAAGTAGGGAATCACAGGAGGATTTTAAGCAGGATCTTAACATCAGATGTGCCCTTTGGAAAGGTCATTCTGGCTGTTCTGTGTGGACGGAGTCAAGAGCTAGAGCTGAAAGCTGGAGAGATGAGTAGGGAGGCAGAGCTCAGGTGTGGCCCTGGGATAAGGAGTTGACGTTGGTGGGCCGCGAGTGACTGAAGAATGAGGGAAGTGGGACCCTGAAAGGAGGAACTGAGATTCCTGGGTTGGTCAGGAGATGGATGGTGGCGCCAGGCACTCAGCCGGGGATGCGGAAGGGAGGGGTTTGTGTCCGTGGCGTTTAGTGTCCTTTGGAGGAAATGGGGGTGAGGGGAAGGGGATTTGAGTTGTTTTTCCTATTCTGAGCTGAGGGGTCTGTGGGATGGCCTAGTGGGAGTGGACTGGACCCCACAGAGAGTCCTCAGAATGAGAAGTAGGCTGTGGGCCAAACGCAGGGGAACATCAGCAAAAGAAGAATCCCTGGTGGGGATCAAAATAGAACGGCCAGAGGTGAGAGAAAACCAGAGCACAGCAGCCTCAGAGCCCGAGGCAGTGCTTATGGAGCAGGAGGAAGGGCATTAAATGCCGCAGAGAGTTGGAGCAAGCGCAGTCTGGGCGGCTGGGGAGCGGAGGTCCTCGGTGACCTTCCTGAGCCATCTCAGTGCACAGGGGCAGGAGAGATGCGGCTCGTGAGCTGCGGATGGAGGCAGGAAGCAAAGAGCAGACCTCCATTTCCACAAAGGAGGGTGGCCTCGAGCAGAGCCCCCCATGAAGACGCTGCGGCCTCAGCCTGTTCAGCGCACGCTGAGTGGAAGCGGCTCTGAGGGGCCGTGATGAGGAAAGAAGATTTAGGAAAAGGGGGTGCTGTCAGCTGGGCAAGGGTGGGGAGCACTGCCCGAGATGCCCTTCTCGTGGAATCCAGGCTGGGGACTCTCCCACCCCATTTTCTCGGACTCATTCACATGTGACAGACTCTGGGGCGGGGGGGGGGGTCTGATTTTTTTTCCTTGGGAAGGGTTTTTTTGGGTGTCCAAAGTAAGATTTTTAAGGATTTATCTATGCAGGGGCGTCTGGGTGGCTCAGTTGGTTAAGCGACTGCCTTCGGCTCAGGTCATGATCCTGGAGTCCCAGGATCGAGTCCTGCATCGGGTTCCCTGCTCAGCAGGGAGTCTGCTTCTCCCTCTGACCTTCCCCCCCTCTCATGTACTCTCTCTCTCTCATTCTCTCTCTCAAATAAATAAAATATTAAAAAAAAAAA